>NW_015342587.1:0-209 GCF_001447785.1 Gekko japonicus
TCTCTTATGTTCTTATGTTCTTAAGCAACACAAGTGGCACTGTAAGGGAGGCGCCAGAAGGCTGCAGGCCCTCTGATGCAGCCTAAAACACTGCTTCTTTTGCTTAAACATGGTATTCAAGTATTATTTAGGCTGTATTAACTTATTTTTGTATCATACAGCTTCAGCTGTATGTAACTCTTTGGTAACTAAGAGTAGCAGAGAAATGT
>NW_015342588.1:0-209 GCF_001447785.1 Gekko japonicus
TGCATAAGTCAAACAATGTAAACATGGCTCTTCTGGTTCTCCATGAGCCTTTACTAACATGAGCAAAACTAAAACTTAACTACATGGGAGATTTCTTTATAAAAGCCGAACCTTAACATATACAATTTTTCTCTCCACAAGCCTTCCTACGCTGAGCCTACTTACTTGCTCTGTGCCTGCGTGTGGAACTCACTGGTAGCAGGTGTTCA
>NW_015342589.1:0-209 GCF_001447785.1 Gekko japonicus
ACTGCTTTCTGAACATTGCCGATCATGGAGAAGGAGCATATACATGGATACTTCCTTCATGCATAGGTTCCGTATTCAAGATCCAATAGCCATGCAGCGGTAAGGGGTAGGGCCATCATGCTTCTGCTCAAGCTTGCTCCCTATGTATTCACTCAGCATGTGTGTGGGCTTTTCTATGGGCCTAAAGAGGAGCTGCGGTGGCTCAAGTG
>NW_015342590.1:0-209 GCF_001447785.1 Gekko japonicus
TTTTGTGTGCAAGCACACGTCTTCAGATAACCACTTCAGATATTTCTCCAGAGTGTTGAGTAAGCACTTTCAAGATGTGAATCTGGCTTTTTAAGGGGAATATAGCCCAATCCAGGACAGGACAGATCTGAAGTCTCTGCTCTGCCTTTCTGCTAACCTAGAAGATCTCTGTCTTCTCAGGATTGATTGATTGAATGAATGAATGAATG
>NW_015342591.1:0-209 GCF_001447785.1 Gekko japonicus
CTCCCTAAATAAGAGCGTGAAAACATCTACGTAGTCACCCTTGAGAATTTCTTCCCTCGTGGCTATGGAAAGGTGAATCACTATATCTGTACCTGGTAAGGCCTTGGCTGGAACCTGTTCATATGTGTAACTTCCTGAATTCTGGTAGCCCCATCCAGGACACCCACCCTGCGGATACTGGGATGACGGAGATACCATGCCCCCCCCCA
>NW_015342592.1:0-209 GCF_001447785.1 Gekko japonicus
TAAGGGCTGCACTATGAGTGTGCACCAAGCAAAATATGTACTATCGTTTTGAATATGGGATAGTGGATAACCTTTACCATGATTGCTGGATTTTGGGTAGGACATTACCAGTCTGGGTTTTAAATCTGTGTTTTCTTTTTTGGGTTCCAGAGTTTGAGGGCAATCATTTTTGATGAGGTAAAAATTCAAGGATCTGGGGAAGCTGTCTT
>NW_015342593.1:0-209 GCF_001447785.1 Gekko japonicus
TATATAAATTGAAATAATAAATAAAATAAGGAACAATCTACCTCCCCCTTTTTACTTGTAAGACACCAATACATGAGACATTTGATTAAAGTATTCAGTATCTTGTTTCTTTGCTGTAGTTTTAGGGCATGGTTGTGTACCCTTTGGAGGTTTCTGGTTCACAATATATTGGTGTGTTGTATCAGAGGTACTGCTTTTGTACAGTGGGG
>NW_015342594.1:0-209 GCF_001447785.1 Gekko japonicus
TTTTTTCTGACTGAGAAATCTTAATGCAGTTCTTTAAGCTGATTTGGCTTTTGCCCATCAACTCCAAAGCCCTTTAGTAACTGGTCTAGCCACGACAGTTCTCTGCGTGCTTCAGCAGATACTATATATTCAGTGGAAGACAAACTTACTGTAGATTGCTTTCTACTGGCCCAGGAACAAGTGTCAAACTGGAGAGCCAGTTTGGTGTA
>NW_015342595.1:0-209 GCF_001447785.1 Gekko japonicus
CACAGTTTCTCATGTCTGGCTGGAACTTTCCTCAAGCAAATTACATATCATCACTGCAAAAATGTCTATCTGAACAGCAGTCAACTTCTAGATATGATCTGTCTTCCGAAATGGCCGTATCGGCTTCACAGTATAAATCATGTAAAATTAATGTCACAACATTTTCTCTCAAACAGTTATCTGGGATCAGGGAGACAAAAGGATTTTTG
>NW_015342596.1:0-209 GCF_001447785.1 Gekko japonicus
TTCCTCCCCAAAAATAGCCCTGCTCCTTCCCATGTGCCTAGACCCAACTGAAAACCCACCCCTCCCAGAAAGCCATGGCATTTGCATGTGAATTGCTTTGGACAACTTTGGGACAAGGTTTGGGTTCAAAGGCAGGATAGAAACAAATGTCTGAAAGATGAGGAATTCTGCATGCTAACAATTTAGGGTTGCCAGCTCTGCGCTGGGAA
>NW_015342597.1:0-209 GCF_001447785.1 Gekko japonicus
TGTATTGTCCCATTTGTTCATTAGTATGACATCCGGTTTCTCTCAGACCCTACTTTTGTTCCCTGAAGCCACACAAGTTGCTGCAACTGACGGATTCTAAAAAAAAAAGAGAGCCCAAATGGGCTTCGAAAGGTGCCACAGGAGGACGGAAAGGCTCCTGCTCCCCCCCCCAGGCCATTTTCCCATGTGAAAACTGCACTGGGGGGGGG
>NW_015342598.1:0-209 GCF_001447785.1 Gekko japonicus
TTTTAATTCAGAAAGGGTAATTCAGTGTTCAGCCTCTGCAAATCTGAACATGTAAAGTGTCTCTGGAGGATGTGGTTTCTTTCCAAATTCACCCAGAATTAAAGGATACACTTTAAAAATAGCTGATCATTGATGAACTACTATTGGCAGTGAGAGTTCATGACCTTTCTAAATTTGCAGAGATCTTCTTTGTGGTCTCTGTGCAGGCC
>NW_015342599.1:0-209 GCF_001447785.1 Gekko japonicus
GCAAGGGCAAAAGCTTAGCCCGAAGGCGGTTCTCTGCATGCACCTGAGAAACCTGTTGACCCGGGAGACCGGCTCTCCTGGATGCTGACCGCACACCCACAGAATCTCGTCTTGCGTTCTGAGCTTGGAAGAAGAGCTTGGAAAAAATGCTGCTCGATTTGAAACACGACGGGGCATTCCCAGCTTATCATCATGAGAGGCTGTGGCTC
>NW_015342600.1:0-209 GCF_001447785.1 Gekko japonicus
TAGATGAAATAGAGGCTCTGTTCCATGAAAATTAAAAGACAATAAATATTTGATGCTTCAACAGACTTCAGTTAAACGGTGTCTCTAGCTGATACATGATTCTACTAAAATATGATATCTTTAAAATCTATTGCTTTCCACCTTGATCCCGTGACATGGAGCAAGCTGTAAATAAATATACTTTTTATGGGACCGAGTCTATAAAATAT
>NW_015342601.1:0-209 GCF_001447785.1 Gekko japonicus
TTCTGAACTCGTTCACTGGGATCCCATCTTAAAGTTCTATGAAGAGAGAACTTCCATGCATGGATCTACAGCTCCCCCTCATCCTTCTGTTGCAGCCCCACAAGCCCCCTGAAATAAGGGGGGAGTTGGAGGGCTGCCAAAGGAGGGGGGATTGAGAATAATTACCCTCACCCTTTGTACGTGCATATCTTTTCAACAGAATCCAACCC
>NW_015342602.1:0-209 GCF_001447785.1 Gekko japonicus
CAGTTAAATAGTTTGTCAGCCTTATTTTTGACTTTTTCAAGTTTTAAAATTTTAACGCGACAGTGAATGTTGTCATTGGAAATGTTGTCCCCCCCGCCCTGAGCTCTGTGTACGGGGGAGGGAGGGCTATTAGGCAAATGAAATAAATAAATAAACACCGAGGTCTGGTGAAATGAATTTTCATCCTAAAACACACCTATCTATGGCGC
>NW_015342603.1:0-209 GCF_001447785.1 Gekko japonicus
ATCTCGCTGTCCTTTAAGATCAGTAGCAAAGGTTTTCTGTAGGGTACCTCAACCTTGGTAAGACCATATAAAGGTGGACTACGGTAGGACATTATTGGTAGTAGCAATGGCAGACTCAATTCAGACATTGACCATTTCCATACAAGTTATTTGACTCAGGTTCAATGCTTAATATACAGGTGATGCAATAAAGGGCACAGCAATCTGAA
>NW_015342604.1:0-209 GCF_001447785.1 Gekko japonicus
AAAACACTGCACTTGAGCTGATGGGAAGCCCTCGTCCCGGTGTTAGATCTGTGAATGCCCATCCGCACAGAGCGATGGCACCCATCCCGTGGGGAACAGGCGTCTGTGAATTAACCTTCCACTGCATGTTTGTGAAAAGGTCTTGTTGGTCTGCAAGAATCTGGGCCAGGTTTCAGGGGCCGATCAGGGGCCTGGAGACCAAGCCCTGT
>NW_015342605.1:0-209 GCF_001447785.1 Gekko japonicus
ATCAGATTAGACCATCGGTATCGGACTTTCGCTTGCCTTAAGGTTTCAGTGACAGGACGTAAATCGCGCCTTTTTTGCAGTACCTCTTGAGGTAAGTCAGGAAAAACCGATATTTTGCCGCCTTGAAATGAGAAAGATCCTTTGGCTCTGGCTTCATCTAAAATTCTCTTCCGTGTTCTCGCATCTGGTAGAACTGCAAGTATATCCCT
>NW_015342606.1:0-209 GCF_001447785.1 Gekko japonicus
AAATGTGGTCTTCCTCTAAATTTACGTCTCCCAAATCTGCGCCATCTCTTGTTTTCCGCGTGGGTGTCTGGATGCTCATCTTCCTCTGATGGCAATTCTGGCGGTTGGAGTTGTAGGACGTTCAGTAGAGTTATTCCAGATTCAATATCCGAAGCATGTAAAATGTGTTCTTGATGCACCACTTGTAATTTGCAATGGGCCACCCACCG
>NW_015342607.1:0-209 GCF_001447785.1 Gekko japonicus
GGCTAGCCTGGGCCAGCCAGGTCAGGACATAACTCATTCTAACTCCTCCTGATTCTACCACTTCATTCTACTGCATGTTCAGACAAGGGTGAAATCCTTGATTAAGAATAATAACTTGGGTTGACTAAGTGACCACTTCATGATTTGGAGAAACTCCTCTCAGGATGCCTCTGTCTGTATCTGGTGTTGTGAGATAGGTAGATAGGTAG
>NW_015342608.1:0-209 GCF_001447785.1 Gekko japonicus
AATTATGAGTCAATTCAGACCTGGGGGGAGCTTTCCCCTAAGCATTCTCTTCTTTAGGTTGTCATTACCAGTCCCAGTCTGAATCAAACCTGGGAGAGGCCTCCCCTCGCTATTCCAGTTATTTCATCTCTCAGCGGAAGACTACAATAAAGCTTATGGGAACATGAGAATGTATTTTCTTGTTTACCTAAACAAATCTCTTGAGTTAC
>NW_015342609.1:0-209 GCF_001447785.1 Gekko japonicus
CTGTCAGCAGAACGGGTGATACTGCAGAGATCCTTCTGGACCACACCATCTCTGTTTCTGTGGTGTTCATGTTTTCACACTCCCAACTTCAGAAGTATGGCAAGTGCAGGCAGAAATTGCTGCAGAGGCATAATGGCTTTTTTTAGAAAAACCAAAAGTAAAATAAAGTAGCAGCTACTTAGTTTTTTGACAAAAGACATCAAGTCTCA
>NW_015342610.1:0-209 GCF_001447785.1 Gekko japonicus
TTTTGTGGTCAAAACAATACAGATGAGAAATTTGAAATCATACACCATGTGGACTTCCATCCCCAGAGACAATTGTGATGTACTTTGGATGATGCATTAAAATGTTTAACTGACTAGCAAATGTATAACTTGTCCATTTTCTAAATATATTCATTTAAGATGCAAGGAGTGTATTCATGAGCTGTGGTTCAGTGGTAGAGCATTTGCTT
>NW_015342611.1:0-209 GCF_001447785.1 Gekko japonicus
ATCCAAAGATGGCCAAGGGGCCTCCAGCTGATGTACTGTATCAATATTGGCTGGGAAGTCACGGTGGAGTAACAGGACTTTATCTGCAAGAAAGCTCACAAATGTCTCACAGCTTACAGTTTGGTTAATAATATTATTCTGGGCCCTCTCTGAGAGTGACATAAGGGACTGAATTATCCGAAATAACTGAGCCGGGCGAGAGCTAGCAG
>NW_015342612.1:0-209 GCF_001447785.1 Gekko japonicus
GAAAGATGGAGTACTCTCTGTGTCTAAGTAAATATTCTTTTTTTAATCTGAAAATTAGTATATATATTTTTTATGATTGAACTTATTTTGGAATTTCTCAAATCAGAATTATTTGACAATGTCAACAGAAGACAGAAAATGAATCTGACCTTGCCATGTCTGTGAAGTCATTATAGTAGCTCCAGGTGGGTAGCCATGCTGGTCTGAAG
>NW_015342613.1:0-209 GCF_001447785.1 Gekko japonicus
TAAGTGACAGCCCTTCAAATAGTTAAAGATTGGATGGCAAGTGACTTTCTGCCTAAGGATAGATAAGGACAACGTTGATTGCATTGATTGCTCTGACAGCCAAAGCTATGCAAAGATGTGGCCCAGGGAAGACAAACAGACCAGGGGCCTTCCAGAAGCAAGGGCTTGGGGCTTTAGTTTAGCTGGTTTTATACCCCGCTCTTCACTAC
>NW_015342614.1:0-209 GCF_001447785.1 Gekko japonicus
TGAATCAGAGGCACTGACGTCAGTCGGCTAAACCAGACTTGAAGCGCTCCACCTTCACTACCCTGCATGTTAATTCCACCCCTCAGTAGATTAGAAACTCGATAACGTCTACTTATAGCAAAGTGAAAATGGTTAACACTGTGATTGGATTACAGTCTTTATGTATTATACCTAGGATTATTATTTTAAAAAGCCTCCCCCCCCCCCCG
>NW_015342615.1:0-209 GCF_001447785.1 Gekko japonicus
ACTGAACAACAACAACTGATTCAGAGAGAGAGCAGAGAGGCTCCTTTACCATCATCTGTTGAATTAGTTCTGGGTAGTTGTTCTGCAGACCCTGAGCAGGTGCAGAGAGCCATCAGTCTCAGAAAGCGAATGCAGCCAAGTTGCCCTTTGGCTTTTGCATGCTACGCATCCACAGGGAATCTGGTGCAAATCATTTGTAGATGACCTGT
>NW_015342616.1:0-209 GCF_001447785.1 Gekko japonicus
TGGCCCTTTCTGCCACCACCAAGCCCAAGATCAGGTAGGTCTCCAAACGAAATAAATAATTACTGCTCCTGGGGCCAGGTCCTAGAAACTGTAACGGGAAGGTGCTCGCCAAGGCAGATTCTCCCGCCTTCTTTTTCTCACCACCACCCCCTGTGGTCACAGAAAAGCTGATGTGGGGCTTTGGGAGAGCCTCACGGTACAGGGAACTG
>NW_015342617.1:0-209 GCF_001447785.1 Gekko japonicus
CTCTAGGAATTTCCCTCAGTCTCTATGGTTTTTAATTCCTAGAGTGTCTCCGGGAGCGATGTCACATCCTTCTGAAATCCCATCACGCCCAGGCACACACACCCCAAAAAAATCTTTCAGTATTTCAGGCTGGGAACCCTACTCCCGTGTTATAGTTTCCAAGATATTTTACCTGTTTCATGTAGAGTCTCAGACAGGTGCCATGTCTT
>NW_015342618.1:0-209 GCF_001447785.1 Gekko japonicus
TTTTCACTGCAACGTAATGCTCTCTCTGTTAATGATGCCATTTTGCTAAGAGTGAAGCAGCTGCATGCTGTCCTTTAAAAATCCTCCCTAAAATGCTTTAGGTGCATTCTACTAATTCATTTTGACAGACCTCTGATCTGAACGCAAGGTAGGTAGCATGGAAATTTTTTTGTATATTTCCAGTTCTCACAATCATACACTTTAGATTA
>NW_015342619.1:0-209 GCF_001447785.1 Gekko japonicus
TCATCATTTTATTCTTGGCCACAACATCAGCAATACGGGTGATATTCGAGTTCTTCCAGGTAATAAACGAGGTTTGTCCTAAAGCAGGTATAAAGCGTTTCTGGTCAGTGAAAGTATATAATTGGGAGTGTTTAGCAGTTATCAGTAACTTGGATTGGTTCCAAATTTTCAGTGTGTGTGTTAAATATGGGTTGTTTTTGGTTCTAAAA
>NW_015342620.1:0-209 GCF_001447785.1 Gekko japonicus
TAGCATGCCCAAAGATTTTTCTGTTTCATATGGTGTTTTCCTCAGTGACCTCTCCTCACCCATTCTGCTATTTTGTGGGACTTGGCCGCCTTCTCACAATGTCTTAACTGGAGTGCTAACTGTGCAAAACAGCTGCAGGGCAGATACACGACTATACAGTTCTGTTTTCCTCAGTGACCTCCCGTTTTAATTGTTTTGATTGTTGGTTT
>NW_015342621.1:0-209 GCF_001447785.1 Gekko japonicus
CACCTTTCCTGGTCCCCAGCAAGTGTTTTTAGAAAGTGGGTGGCCTCGGGTGGGCTTCCGCCCTGGGAGGTTTCTGATTGCCGGTTTGAGATCTGAGTGGCTGCGCAGATCAAAATAACATTTTCCATAACAGCTGCTACTACAGTGCTGGTTTCATTCTCTCACTGACTCCTCTGTCCCAGTGTATTTTCAAAATTGACTCCTCTTAT
>NW_015342622.1:0-209 GCF_001447785.1 Gekko japonicus
TGGCCAAAAACCAAGGTGCCATCAGGAGGCCCAACAGATTCTTGAAGGGTGTTGCACTTAAATGCCACTTTTAGAGGAGCTGAGTTGGTTTTTTTTTACCAAATTGGTGGTTTTAACATTTCTGAAAACTGCACCAGTTGATTTGATAACTTTGGTGCAGGTGTTTAGACCACAATTCCCATCAAGTTCTATATATTTCTAAATTCAGA
>NW_015342623.1:0-209 GCF_001447785.1 Gekko japonicus
TTATCCTTTAGTACAAAATTTACTGTTTTGGCGAGAAGAATGGCCACTCCCCTAGACTTCGTAGTACCAGGAGCCATATATTGTTGAGAAAATGTTGGTGATTTCACAATGGGATGTTTGTTGGATCGTAAATGAGTCTCTTGCAAGAAGAGAATTGCTGGATTGACACGTCGTATGTGCTGTGCCACCCGTTTCTTTTTAATCAAGTT
>NW_015342624.1:0-209 GCF_001447785.1 Gekko japonicus
AGGATCTTCCACTGAGCCACGGCCCCTCCACTGAAGGGACAACTCTGCTGCTAAAGCTAAGCCTATGGGTCTCTAAGCCATCTGGCAACTAGAGTGCTGCCAGTCTGAGCTCTTTGGAAGCACAGCAGACTATTCGTTGATGTTTTTTAAATTGTCATCCAGTTGCAGCTTGACTTACGTCAACCCCAGAGGGCTTTCAAGGCAAGAGA
>NW_015342625.1:0-209 GCF_001447785.1 Gekko japonicus
TTCTCAGTGCCCCCCTCCATTACTATTTGTCCTGTGGGGAAAAATAGGTATCATAATCACTTGTATTTTTTCTCATGTGAAGCAAATAACAGTTGGGGGAGGAGCATAAAAGTAGTATATGTGTGTGTGCAGGGGGGGTTAAATCTGCTTCCACGCCCTAGCCTCTGTCTGAATCTAGATTCTAGTTGCTACTTGCATTTTAAATAACA
>NW_015342626.1:0-209 GCF_001447785.1 Gekko japonicus
CCCACAAATGACTGGACAAACCCAAAGCATACATTTAAGGGATGCATCCGTACCTCATTTTCAAACACCAGTGAATGTCACAGTCCCATGTATCCACCAAAGTTTTTCAGATATTCACAAAAATTCACCTGAAATGTTCAGAATTCATAAATGAATGTCAATAATCATGCAGTTTAGATTGTCACCATAACATCCAGTGTTCCCTCTAA
>NW_015342627.1:0-209 GCF_001447785.1 Gekko japonicus
TAAGAGAACAGCTCTGAGAGAACTGAGGTTAAAGCTGACCAAGGTTGCTGCTTAAAACAAGATTCCACACCACTGCTCCAAGGCTGGTTTGCACCGGATGCAGAACTTCTGCCCCTCTCCCAAATGGTGCCATTCGAAAACAAAACAAAAAATCCATTTGGACTCAAATCCAACTGTTCCACTGCAGACCAACACGACTACCCTCTGAA
>NW_015342628.1:0-209 GCF_001447785.1 Gekko japonicus
AAAATGCCCTGTCTCTAGTTCCTACCTGCCTTACCTATAAAGGTGCAGGTACAGAGAGAAGGGCTTGGGAGGCAGAATCTTAACTGGAGGGCTGAACAGTATGGGAGGTGTTAGTCCTTCAAGTACCCCACCCTCAAGCCATTTAGGGCCAGGCCCATAACCAGGGGTGGTGCAGTTGGTGTGATGCCCCCTCCCAAATCTGCCCTGCC
>NW_015342629.1:0-209 GCF_001447785.1 Gekko japonicus
CTCCCACTGGAGGCCAGAGGTAGGAGCAGTGTGAATGGCCCAATTTGGTTCTGACCAACGCACAGCCCCAGCACCGCCCTCACCACCCTCCGCCCCTACCCGCCTTGGCGGGTGGCGCAGTTTGCGTGTCGGACTGGAAGCCCCACTGGGATCAACCTCCCCGTCACCCCGCTATGAAGCTCTCCAAGTGACCACAGGCCAGTCACTCA
>NW_015342630.1:0-209 GCF_001447785.1 Gekko japonicus
GGGGGGGGGAACGGGCTCACTGCTCAGGAACTGCTGCAGTGCAACAGGAGAGCTCAGTCAGAGTATTGCAGGCAGCGGCCACGCCACGAGGACAAAAATGAAAGTAGATGTCCTCGTGAGCGGGGGAACTGGAAAGTGACGCTCTGGCCGTACTCACTATGGTTTTTAGAACCATAGAGTCTTGGAGGACTTAAATTCCAGAGCGTCAC
>NW_015342631.1:0-209 GCF_001447785.1 Gekko japonicus
AAGTCAGTAATAAAATCCATAGAAATGACGTCCCAAGGTCTACCAGGGGTTGGCAATGGCTTTAACAGACCCGGGGTCTTACCCCCCCTAGGCTTAGTCAGAGCACACAGTTGACAAGAGCGAACGAAGTCCAAGAGATCTTTACGCATGTGTGGCCACCAGCATTGGCGGCGCAGTAGCTGCAGAGATTTCACAAAGCCCCAGTGCCC
>NW_015342632.1:0-209 GCF_001447785.1 Gekko japonicus
CACTTTTCTATTGCTTTGGCCTTTCTCCCATCACCTAACCCCCTCCCTTTCCAGAATGCTTAGGTGTGTGGTTTGGAGCTGATTCCACATGGGGATGCGTTCCCATTTTGCTGTCACTGTGGCTATTTCCACATGGGTGATTTGCTATGTGTTCCAACCTCCTGCTATCCCACAGCATTGGGGTGCATTTGCGCACTTGGGGGGGGGTG
>NW_015342633.1:0-209 GCF_001447785.1 Gekko japonicus
GCCTTGCAGCATATAACATGACTTCCAGTGTGCGAAGGTCACCAGAGTTAAAGCAACTTGCCTCAGGGTTTCTCTCCTTCCTCGGTAGATGGTGGCCGTGCTGAACGGGCAGTTCAGCAACCTCATTGAGAGCTGCATGATCGTGGACTGCCGATACCCCTACGAGTACGAAGGAGGCCACATCAAGGTATAGGACATAGTTTAAGCTT
>NW_015342634.1:0-209 GCF_001447785.1 Gekko japonicus
ACCCTGCTTAGCTTCTGAGATCTCATGAGTTTGGGGCTAGGCTGGGCCATCTAGGTCAGAATGGTGGTGGCACTAAGTTTATACAGTCCCCACATTTGCAAGTCTTGCTGCACACCATGTTTCCTTCCATAAACAAGTGTTCTTGCTTAAGTATTGATGTAATTAATCTTATTTCTGAAATATTTGTACTGCTATATGAGGCATTAGTA
>NW_015342635.1:0-209 GCF_001447785.1 Gekko japonicus
AGCACCCCATGCTTGAGCCCTGAATGTGACCCTTGCATGAGGGAGATACACTGAACACCAGATGCGAGTGAGACTCCAAAGTTTGTTTTTCAGGTCCCAGATGAACACACAGGGCTTAGAAATGTTGTTTGATAAAGTGAGATCTGGGATGGTGTCTCAGCATGGGGCCATGCCTCTGCTAAAAACCCTAGACTGGGCAAACAGGGAGA
>NW_015342636.1:0-209 GCF_001447785.1 Gekko japonicus
AATACAGAGCTTTCAAATTTGGGACAATTCTAATTCCCATCATTTATCCTGGCAGCTGGGCTAGCTAACATCTCATTGGTTGAACAGACACAGCAAAGTAGAGGCTCAAGTTCCATATCTCATCTGAGAAAGATTTCTCTCCATTGAGGTTCATTTTCACCCTCTTTCTTCGGTTCCTATTACATGTTCATTTAGGATCTATGGGATGT
>NW_015342637.1:0-209 GCF_001447785.1 Gekko japonicus
GGCTTTTATGATATAGGGAGATGTAAAAAACCCCCAAGATTAGCATTAAACTTTCTCCATTTGCTCTACTTATCTTTTAGTTCTCTTTACATCCTTGGAAATCTTACCTAAGTGTCAGAGTTTTACTTTTCAACATTTGTTTCATTATACCTTTCCCTCTTTTTTTGGGGGGGGGGCGGGGCGGGAGATAAATGTTTCAGTCTTTCTGG
>NW_015342638.1:0-209 GCF_001447785.1 Gekko japonicus
GGAAAAGCCAATGCAGAATTGCCCTAGGTCCTGCTGATGCTCCAAGAATTGGAGTGGCTACTTCCTTGCTCTCATATTAGAAAAAATGAGGTAGGTGGACTGCGTGTCTTCTCAGACCCAGAAAGCAACCCAGATCCAGGGAATTTTGTATCCCTAGGCTACATCTCTCAGCAGCCCTGTTTAGGCTGCCAAGTCTTACCTAAGTAATA
>NW_015342639.1:0-209 GCF_001447785.1 Gekko japonicus
CTCAGACACAATCCTGCTCTTCTCCGGGATTATGACGTTATTCCACTTTTTAGAGGGGAATCGAGGGTACTCACAATCTCCTTCCGGACCACAAATATTCCGGAGGAGGACGTGGAGGTTTGGCTTAGGCGATATTGTGCGATCTTAATGCCCCCAAAGAAAAGGCTGAACGAATGGGGACTGTGGGGGGGAGAATACAGGGCAGTGAT
>NW_015342640.1:0-209 GCF_001447785.1 Gekko japonicus
AAATGTAATAATAAATAAATAAAATAAATTCAGTCTCTTGCAGCCCTTTTCCCTGGCTGGATTTAGTTTTGAAAGAGATGTTACCGAATTATGTGAACGCATTGCATTTGAAAATTCTGAGCACGAATATTTAACGTAAGAACATAAGAAGAGCCCTGTTGTCCGTCTAGTCCAGCATCTTGTCTTGTACAGTGGCCAACCAGTTCCTC
>NW_015342641.1:0-209 GCF_001447785.1 Gekko japonicus
ATTGTTGTCAGATGGCCATCTAGCCTCTAGTCCCTGTTGGCGGACTTCCTTGATGGAATGGACAAGAGAAAGGTGGTGCTTAAAAAGGTCGTATCCTTCGAGCAAACCTTAAAAAAAAATGTAGTTTTCTATGGCTGCAATCGTGTGGGAAGTTCCTGGAGGATTATGGTCCATCTAGTCCAGGGGTGGCCAAATTGCGGCTCGGGAAC
>NW_015342642.1:0-209 GCF_001447785.1 Gekko japonicus
AATAAAAAAAATTGACAAAAAAAAAGAACCAGGAAAAAGGGGGGAGGGAAAGAAAAACACCAAAAAATGTCACTCCGCCAAACGACTGTCAAACTCGTGTGCTGATTGCTTTACTGCGAAACGCACGGGTAAAAATAATTAACATTCAATTTTATCTTCACCTGAGGATTTCATAATGGCTCGTGGACAGTTATTAAATGCCACCGTGC
>NW_015342643.1:0-209 GCF_001447785.1 Gekko japonicus
ATGATTCTGCCACGGAGGACCGCTTTCATAGCGTCCCAAATCAGTGGGCTTGGGACTTCACAGGATGAATTGAAATCAAAATACTCCTTTAAAGCTTGTTCTATTTCCTGACAATTTAATTGATTTAATAAAATATTATTGTTCAAAGACCATGTTTTTGGTTTTTCTGTGGTTGTGTAGAAATTTATGCTACATTCAGTCCACGCATG
>NW_015342644.1:0-209 GCF_001447785.1 Gekko japonicus
ATTTCCCAACCTGAACCTGGCAACCCTAGGGCGATTATATCAGGGGATGGCTCTGTGGTTCTACATACTGAATACAAGGTGGGAAAGGGAGACAGGAGCCCTTCATGCCCCTATGCCCTAGTTCCCTGCAGGATCAGGACCTTGTGACGTTTTGAAAAGTAACACTCAAGGCTGTGAAATGGCACTATATCCCCCTTGCAGACTCAGGA
>NW_015342645.1:0-209 GCF_001447785.1 Gekko japonicus
TTCTGGCATTAAAGAGATTTGTTTCATTATTATATCTGATTTTTCCATTGGTATCACTGGGAAACAGATTTTTTTTTTGGCTCTAATTTCCCCCCCACCCAATTGGAATGAAATTTTCCAGGACTGTACCCTTTCCCAAATTTTCCTGGACTGTACTCTTTGACAATGTATGGGTATTTTTTTTAGAGTGGGCACAGGTATGTCTGACA
>NW_015342646.1:0-209 GCF_001447785.1 Gekko japonicus
TTCCCCAAACATAGCTTCCTCAAAACAAAGGACCAGTCCTGGCTTTCCTCCACTCAGTGGTGCAGGGGGTGCTTCAAAAGAGCCAAGGAGGAATCTCCTTTGTGTCAGCAAGGTGTACCCATTCACAAGCACCTGCCTCCATCATAGAGCCAGTTTGGTTTAGTGGTTAAGTGCGTGAATTCTAGTCTAGGAGAACCGGGTTTGATTTC
>NW_015342647.1:0-209 GCF_001447785.1 Gekko japonicus
GATTTGCTCTTTGCTTTGGAAAAGAGATTGGGGGGGAACAAGTGGGTGCCAGAAAACATAGCAGTGGGCATTGTGGTGCCCATGGGTGCCACAGATTGGGATCACAGTCAACCTCTATTTACATTGGATTTGCTCAAGAAGGTTCAGTTTAAGAAGTACATATTGGAAGTATGACAGGGTTGCCAGATCCCCTTTAAAGGGTCTTTTTG
>NW_015342648.1:0-209 GCF_001447785.1 Gekko japonicus
ACTCCCAGGAAAGCGTTCTCAGGATTGCAATGTTTGTACAATAAGAAACTCAATGAATGTACTAAGTGGTACAAGAGCAATATTTTTGAATCATCTTCCCAGTTCCTCTCTTCAATATTCTATTTTTATATGTTATGTATATAATAAAGTTTTGCTGATCTGTAGATATTCTCTCGAGTGATTCATGCCTTTGTAAATAACCTTTCTGA
>NW_015342649.1:0-209 GCF_001447785.1 Gekko japonicus
GTTAATTTATTGGAGTTGGCCGCGTGGATAATCTGATCCCTGGTTTTTTTCCTATGGAATTTAACATGGACTTCTCTTGGAAGTTTGTGAATTTTTGTATATCTAGAAGTTTTTCGTTGTACCGTATCTACATCTTCTAATATCTCTTTTTCATTGTCCATACCAAATTGTTCAACCACGTTTTTTATTAAAACTTCTTTTAAGTCCTT
>NW_015342650.1:0-209 GCF_001447785.1 Gekko japonicus
TGCCGGATGTGGCCAAAGGGCGGTGCGCGGGGAGCACACCACGGACGCCCAGGCCTCTGCCTTTGGTGGCTGCGCTGGGGCTGGGGCTGGGGGTTGGGGGGCCCGAAGCCAGTGCTGCCTTGCGCTCGGCCTTGGCGCTGACTTGGCCGTGTGGGGAGAGGGTGGCTGCCGGGGAATGTTTCTTGCTCAGCCTGTCCTTGACGCAGTTC
>NW_015342651.1:0-209 GCF_001447785.1 Gekko japonicus
TTGTGCATGCAAGAATCCATGACCCTGCTGTTGTGACATGGCTACTCACCCGAAGGAGAAATGCTGACACAAGTTTCCTTTTTGTAAGTCACTGTTGGGTCAAGATCCTCTTCCCAATTGTGCAGGGACAATTAACTTCGCTTTCGTGTAGTGATGGTATAAAACTAAGCTCTTGGTGATCATGAATAGAGAAGAAAGCAATTACAAAA
>NW_015342652.1:0-209 GCF_001447785.1 Gekko japonicus
TGGGTGGAATATGTGCCTTAGAAGGCCTTCGTTCAGTCCTTGCTTGCTGGGTGACCTTAGACCAGTCTGTGTCTTTTGTCCTACCTTGAGAAATGCCGTGAACGGCAGGAAAGACCAACATTTTCAATAAAAAGCATTTCAAAAATCCAGAATGGCAAAGTTTAAGTCCAGCGGCACCTTCAACAAAGTGTGCATGCACACGAAAGCTT
>NW_015342653.1:0-209 GCF_001447785.1 Gekko japonicus
GACGGTCTCTTCTGGACAAAGTCTTCCGTGATTAACCTGAACTTGAGTTTTTCAGCTCCGCGTTCACTTCTTCCCAGATTTTCTCCCTGATTCTTGATGTATCGTATTCTCTCATCATATCGAATTCTAGCCAGGGCTTGTTCCACTCTTTCACTTTCTCTTTGTCTTTTTCGTCAAGGTAGAAGTCAAAGTTGATGCCCTGGATCTTA
>NW_015342654.1:0-209 GCF_001447785.1 Gekko japonicus
TGACCCTTTGTGGTGTATTGTCCCCAAGAACTAATGTGGTCAAGCTGTTGCGTATTTGTGGGTTCTAGTCCCACTACTTAAAAAGCATTTCGACCAAGGGCTTGGCTGATGCAAGATAAATACCCATTCAGTGTGTACTGCAATGGCTTGCTTCCAGTTCTAAAGGGAAAAGACAGTATGCATACATTGAATGAGCACAAAAGGTAATC
>NW_015342655.1:0-209 GCF_001447785.1 Gekko japonicus
TTTTATTTTTTGTAAATAAATAGCAGCTGCATGGAACTCTAGTTCATCTTGGGACCTTAGTGCAGGGGAAGGGTGCTTTGACGCTTTCGCCTTTCACTTTCCCCCCTTTGACCATTTACACCCCTTGAAATTATCTTGACCCTACCGTGACATGAAGGGATGTATAATGATATGGTATAGACTGACCTTGTCAGATCTCAGAAGCTAAG
>NW_015342656.1:0-209 GCF_001447785.1 Gekko japonicus
TACACATATGAGCAGGTCTCAGCAAAAGTTTTACCAGGTGGGGACATAATGATGCCACAGGTGGGGACATAATGATGCCACCTTTCCACGGCCACAAGGGATAAAATTCTTAAGGGAGACTACGTGGATTTTTCACACTCTTATTTAGGGAGATTGATAAAAAAAGATAGAGGATTTGAGCATGATGTCAGCTAGCTGCCATTGTCATT
>NW_015342657.1:0-209 GCF_001447785.1 Gekko japonicus
GGAAAGACCTCTTCCTGAGACCCTGGATTCAGCGTAAAGCATGAGTGTTCAATTGTCATTAAATATGCAGAGGTGGCCGCGGCTCAGTGGAAGAGCATCTGCTTGACATGCAGAAGGTCCCAGGTTCGATCCCCGGCATCTCCACTTAAATAGGAAGAGGCAGTTGCTGACATGTTCAATAACATACCCAGCCAGGGAGCCAAACTGTA
>NW_015342658.1:0-209 GCF_001447785.1 Gekko japonicus
CTTACAAATAACAGTTCTAGGAGCCAACAACCTCAGAATATGGAAGTTCCTTTCGGTCACCCTGGGTAGTAGCCATCGATGGACCTGTCTTGTCTCAAAAGCAGCTCTATGCAACCGTAATCCAGTCTGGAGTAGCACGGATCAGATTCTGATATCACAGAAACAGCCCAATCAAGTCTAGATGCTGGGTTAGACTTTACCAGGATTCC
>NW_015342659.1:0-209 GCF_001447785.1 Gekko japonicus
GGAGGTGGAGGGAGACTCTTGCCTGGAGTACACTATTTGGAATCTGTTTTGAAAGGACTGAATGAATACCCTCATCTCCCATTTTCTTTCTGGGCCCAGTTCAAAGTGCTGGGTCTCAACTTTGGAGCCACGGGTAGCCTGGGAACTGAGGCACCAGAAAGACCATTTATTCCTGGGCTGTAAATAGTTGACCATTGATTGCGTTTATG
>NW_015342660.1:0-209 GCF_001447785.1 Gekko japonicus
CTTCAACACTGAGATACAGATAAACATAATAGTAATTGGGCTCCCAGGCACTGATAACAAGGTATGGATATAAATCAAACCTGTCAATTCTCATTGCTTAAATGCAATAAAAGTGTCCAAACATGACCTGCACTCATAAATCAAGGAGAGGCTGACCAGTGAAAAAGGCGGACCACTTTATGCATGCACATGAAAGCTCACACTTTGAA
>NW_015342661.1:0-209 GCF_001447785.1 Gekko japonicus
TGGCTGTCCATGGGGGTTCCATTAATTCATTCACCTGCTCAGCAACATTCCCGGAAAACCCCCCCACACCTTCTCCAAAAGACAAGAGAATGACGCATGCCCATAGAATGGTGGTAAGGGAGGGGTCTGTACTGATCCAAGACAAAACTCCTGGACGTTTGTTGGTTCTCTGGTTCCGGAATCTCTCGTCACTGTGAGACTCTCTGGCA
>NW_015342662.1:0-209 GCF_001447785.1 Gekko japonicus
GCCTCCACCCAGTACCTCTGGCTCACCACGGACTTCTGCAACACCATCCAGGGCTTCTCAGTCCCGTTCAGAGCGGCGGATCTGCTGCTGCACAGCCAGATTCCAGACTTGGTCTTGGGCTTTGACAGGTCCCATCCCAACAAACAGGTGAGTGGCTCTTTAAGGGACACAACTGCCGAATGTTCATTTGGTGCTGTTTTGTTGATGGA
>NW_015342663.1:0-209 GCF_001447785.1 Gekko japonicus
AAAAGCACCTTATGCCCCACTAGCAGGATGTCCCTCTTTTCTTAGGCAGTTCCCAAAGTTCTCCAGAATCACTCTGTTTTGCAGACTTGCTAGAAAATCAGGACCTCCGACTGACTCTGGGAGTCAGCAATGGGCAGCTACTAAAAGGCGTGAGCCTGGACCTTTGAGGAATGTGCCTTAGCTAAAAGGACAACTGACAACGGATATTC
>NW_015342664.1:0-209 GCF_001447785.1 Gekko japonicus
GTCTTCCCCAGGTTCCATCCCCAAATCCCAAGGAACTTCCGAACCTGGAGCTGGCAACCCTACATACACCCATTGTTTCCCTAGATCTATATTTCTAGAACTGCATGACAAGCACTGCTCCTCCTAAACTGCTGTTCAGGGTTAAGAAAAAGGCCTAATCGTTTGTGGTCAGAACCGACATTCTGCATGCAGTGGAATGGACTTCTCTA
>NW_015342665.1:0-209 GCF_001447785.1 Gekko japonicus
GTGATTTTCTGGATTTTCCCACAAGCCCCCAAGTTGTCTCCACACACAGCATCAGCAGGGACCTGCCCTCTACCCCAAACTGCTCTGGTATTCAGACCAGGTGCACCCACTTTGACTAGTTGGGATGGGGTTGCTTTGGAACATCACGCTTCTTGCGCATTATGTCCCATCGCATGAGCGGATTAAAAAGTAAAGGTAAAGGTTCCCTT
>NW_015342666.1:0-209 GCF_001447785.1 Gekko japonicus
GAAATGAGGATGACTGGCCACAGCTACAGCATCTACAAGGCTGTCCACGCTGTAGCACGTGCCTTACAAGTTATGTACTCATCGAGAAATAATCACAGAACAAGAGTAAATGGAGAAAGACTTCATCCTCTAAAATTGCAGCTTTGGCAAGTAACAGCCCACTTCCACATCAGCTTTATTGACCTAAATTAGGAATGCAAAAAAAAAAA
>NW_015342667.1:0-209 GCF_001447785.1 Gekko japonicus
TTCCGGATTTGCCCGCTCATTTGGTTGCCTGCTCATTTAGGAGTCTCAATAACCCCCCCTCCCCATTGACCAAACACTACCTTCCCCAGGCCACTCCTGGTGCCGACCACAAGTGGCAGCAACGTTTCAGGGGTTTAAAGAAACCACCAGGTGCAAAAACAACAGGATCGAAGCGCCGCCGTTCCCCCTACCTTCGACTCTTCGTCCAG
>NW_015342668.1:0-209 GCF_001447785.1 Gekko japonicus
TCTAAACTGAAAAGTCTCTTCAGACTCTCATCGGGAAAGTGCTCCAACTCCCTAATCCTATCGGTTGCCTTCCTCTGTTTTTTCCAGCTCTGCAGTGCCCTTTTTGAGATATAGTGACTAGAACGGTTCACAATATTCCAAAAAGAGGCTGTACCATCGATCTGTACACCATCGCTCACGCCAACAAGATTTCCAAAGTACAAGCTTTT
>NW_015342669.1:0-209 GCF_001447785.1 Gekko japonicus
GAGGCAAGGATTACAACAGGCTGGAGGGTCTTCTGCCATAAATGGGCAAATGGGGACCCTCATTAAGACACTGTAAGAAAACGTCATCTGATCCCTTTGAGTCAACATCCTAACAAAGCAGCCCCCAGTGTGTTTTCCCTTCTCTCTCTTTTTTTTAAAGGCAATTTTAAACCCCAACGCTCTGGACAGGAGGCATCAGTTTTGATCTC
>NW_015342670.1:0-209 GCF_001447785.1 Gekko japonicus
ACTTGGAGAGGGTGATTGCAGAACAGCAGCTGTAGCATATGTGACAGATGTGCAGACTGGTAAAACTTCAATTTAATGAGAGATATCACAACTCTATGGAGAGTCCTGTGAGTTTTCTTCCTCATTAAAATGTAAACTCATTCAGAAGAGAACATTGAGCAGTAAATAGTTGATGTGCGCTAAGTGGCATTTTTAGTGTGTGTGTGTGT
>NW_015342671.1:0-209 GCF_001447785.1 Gekko japonicus
GGGGGACACCAGGAGGACCAAGCTGTCTCTTCTGTGGCTGGCTCCAGAGGGGGTTGCAAGGCAAGGCCGCTGCCAAGTCCCGAAGGCCGCCCCGAAGGCAGTTGGAAGGAGCTGGATGGCACCTTCCGACAAAAGCTCCACCTGGTCTTGTCTCTCCCCTTTGTCTTCCCGAGACTCGCAACTGAACCACCTCATTATGCTCAGAATTG
>NW_015342672.1:0-209 GCF_001447785.1 Gekko japonicus
CTCAAATGTGCATTCATGTAAATGTACATGTGTGCATGTTAAGGCTCTATGTAGAACACAGCCTGCCATTTTGCGTGTTGGTCAGGCTCGTTTTGAACGACAGGTGATAAAAGAGACTATAGGACAGTTGTGAGGGGGAAGGCGGCATGTCTCAGCCCAGTCCCAGCCCCCCCCCCCTCCAAAAGGGCGGACACCAAAAAAAGAGGACA
>NW_015342673.1:0-209 GCF_001447785.1 Gekko japonicus
TTTTTTCTTTTCATTTACTGAATCTCACGCTGCCTGTTTAACAAATCTCTAGCACGGTGGAATGTGTTGCAGCTGGGCTCTGGCAAAATATTACATGGCAGCGTTATGAAATAATAGCCAACATTCATCCTCGTTCTCAGTAGAATACATTGTTTCAAGCAAGAAGTGCCAAAAGGACAATTTTTTTGTTATCAGTGGGGATTTTTTTT
>NW_015342674.1:0-209 GCF_001447785.1 Gekko japonicus
ACATCAACCAACTACTAATTTCTGGTACAATTGAAAATTTTAAAAGTATAAACATTAACTGATACAAATGAAGTATACTAGTAGCGACAAAAAAAACATACAAAGAGATATTTTGCAGATTTCACAACACCCAATCATGGCGAATATAGTTATGGTATTGTGTTTGTTGAGATGCATTAATTCTTTTCAAGACATATTTTTTGTTTTCC
>NW_015342675.1:0-209 GCF_001447785.1 Gekko japonicus
AAAAAAGTCTTTGTATAAGGCATACCATGAAGGCTAGTTAGAACTCTTTGCCCTTATACCCTGTTTTGTGGAACTTGAATATTGTGGAACAATTTAATCATATTTACAGCCCATTTCCAGGCAGGTCTGTTTAGAAATGAACCCAATTCAGATCTCTGGGACTTACTCCCACATAAATGGGAATAGGAGCCACCACTGATGAATGAGAC
>NW_015342676.1:0-209 GCF_001447785.1 Gekko japonicus
TAATCAGGGCTGACCCTGCTTAGCGTCTGGTGGCTAGTCTGAGCTATGCAGCTGGGTACAACCCTAGAATTTGGGTTGGTTAGTCCCTGCCACTTCAGAGCCACTCAGTTGATATGGGGTTAGATCCCCCATGTGCATTGCTTTAATTACAATTGACTACATTTGCCATTTTGAATCCATTCTCCCAGTCTGGACAGCCCCTCATACCA
>NW_015342677.1:0-209 GCF_001447785.1 Gekko japonicus
TGGGCGTTGGACCTCTTCACCCACCACTGAAAAGTCTGATCTCCACAGTTTCACAGCACAGTAAACAGGCCGGGAAAGACCAGACTGTGGAGAGGCTGCCCGTCCTGGCAGACTCTTCTGAAACAAGTGGACCAATGGTCTGGTTGAGTAGCAGGCAGCTTCAGATATCTTTGTAGAGGAGATGTCAGTGTGCAGACATGCCCCAGGGA
>NW_015342678.1:0-209 GCF_001447785.1 Gekko japonicus
GCACTTAACCACCACACCAAACCACTACATCTAACTGGCACACTGAGAATATGGATCAAAGGGCTTCCGGCTGCTTTTTGGAGGTTTGATTCTTCAACCCTTGCCTCAACAATGGTCCTCGTGTACTCTTGGGTGATCTCTTAAACCATCGTAAATACCAAAGTGACAAAGGCTTCTTTGAAGAGTGAAAACCCATGCTTAAAAAAAAA
>NW_015342679.1:0-209 GCF_001447785.1 Gekko japonicus
CCCGTCAGAGATACGCCTCCCCCTCCTGTCTATTTCCTGTTGTCTACAAAGGAAGTGCAGGCCAGTCACGAAGAGAACAGCTGTAGGTTTATTAGTGTTCCCATATTAGCTTCATTGTCCTCGTCCAGGATAACATTGTCAATAAGTAATCCTTGAGGAGCCTTCAAAATGCAACGAGACACCACCTTGTAATTTTCACTCTTACCCTT
>NW_015342680.1:0-209 GCF_001447785.1 Gekko japonicus
CCAGCCATCACCTGGAGACTGGCAACCCTGGGTGGGGCCAGGAGTCCCTTTGGCTGCTGATCCTGCTACGACCCTTTCTGGGGGCGGAGAGATCTTGCCCCTGCGGTGCATGCCCTGGCAACATGTAGATTAACTGCAGTGCACGATATGCAGGGCTGCCCTTGGCATGTGTCCAGAACTTACAACTGGTATGGAGTGCTGCTACTAGT
>NW_015342681.1:0-209 GCF_001447785.1 Gekko japonicus
AATGAATCTGTGGATGTGCTTGAGTCAACATTAGCCTATAAGGGAATGTCAGCAGAAGGCTCAGTTAAGGGATCCTTTTCTTTCCTCCCTTCCTTCAGCACTCAGTTGTATTGCCCCATTTAACTTGCTCTTAAGAAATCACCTTCTCTAAAATATTTGTAACCAAGAGCTATGTCTTGGTGTGAAAAGGTAGGGGTAAAATCTTAAAT
>NW_015342682.1:0-209 GCF_001447785.1 Gekko japonicus
TGGTTTTATCAAGGGAAAAGCCCTCATTTTGCAGGCACTGTTTGATTTACAGAGGATTAAGGAGCGGTGGCCTGAGACGATTATCATCTGGTCGGCTATTGTTCCGCGCTTGGTGTGGCGTGGCGCCTGTAATCCTTTAGCCATTGATAAAGCCAGACGTAAAGCTAACCGAGAGATTCATAGGGCGCTTGAAGGGGGCCTAGGGAGGT
>NW_015342683.1:0-209 GCF_001447785.1 Gekko japonicus
CACCCAAAATCCAGAGTGAGAGTTAATGGAAACAATTCGGCCTTTTTTTCCCCTACTAAAGGAACGCGGCAAGGCTGCCCGCTTTCACCTCTCATCTTTGCTCTCGCAATAGAGCCGCTGGCAGAACGTCTCAGACATAATCCAACTTTCAGAGGTCCCATAATTGGAAAATCGGAACATAAGCTCACCATGTATGCGGATGATATGAC
>NW_015342684.1:0-209 GCF_001447785.1 Gekko japonicus
TGTCTCTGTCAAGCAAGCGAGGTCAATTTCCTCTTCCTGTAATATCTCATAGAGTTGTGAGATTTGTGTCTTACTGAACTGGTATTACATAGTGTTAGTGTATGAGTAGAGGAAATACAGCCCCTTGCCTCATCAACGCTTGGAAGGTTATGGAGGTTAAACAGGCAGCAAGCTTCCTTACCACATACTGGCTTTCTTTGATACATCCC
>NW_015342685.1:0-209 GCF_001447785.1 Gekko japonicus
TGTCTATCAAGAAACACCTATGCATGTGTGAATCCCTAGTGTTGCATTGTCAAGGTCTTACCATAGCCAGCTGTGAACTCTCAGTATGCCGTAGAAGACGCTTGTGTTCCCCTGCTGTGGTACATTACAAAGGAATCCATTTTTAAAGCATTAAATTAGCAGCATAACACTTTAAAAACTGTGGTTACCAAAAAATTAAAACCAGCACC
>NW_015342686.1:0-209 GCF_001447785.1 Gekko japonicus
GCTGCATTCACATCACCTTTTGTGGGGGGAGGGATTGCTATCTTCTATGCTTTGATTGTATTAATTCAGTACCATTCCAACTGGGGGCCTGGAGAGAACTTCTGGCACGGTTGCAAAAGGAAACCCAGTCATTTGATCTTTTGTAAAGTCCTTCCGTCGGGGGACCCGAGGTTCTTCTCCACCTTGTAACCTTACAGTAGCAAAAAGAA
>NW_015342687.1:0-209 GCF_001447785.1 Gekko japonicus
CTGAATCAGCACTTGTGAATTTACTCACATTACTAGTTTATCCTATGGGAGCAAAACAAAAAGTCAGTGTGGTTGGAGAAGGTACTGAAAATGTGACAGACTCAGAAATTTGTGTCAAGAGGCTCTCAGCCAACTACTAACTATTAATGCCTGTTTCCTAATCTACCATCCTCTGACCTGGATAGCCTTGGAAGCTAAGCAGGGTTGGC
>NW_015342688.1:0-209 GCF_001447785.1 Gekko japonicus
CTCTTTCCTTTCACACTCCCTACTGTGGAGACCAACATGCTTAGATAAGAACTCTAGGGAAGTTAGGCTTTGACCACTGGCCCACTCTTCCTTTGGCTCTTAGGATACCTGGGACTGAACATGGCTTAATGCAGGTCACAGAGACCATACTAAAAATGAAAAGAAGTTTAATTTAAAAAATTTAAAGGACACCCCACATCTACAAAAAC
>NW_015342689.1:0-209 GCF_001447785.1 Gekko japonicus
TCTTGCTTAGGGCCTAGTGAAATGATACAGGTGACACGGGTTGGGTTGGGAATTACCTAGCCTGACTGACATTGGTACACAGGGAGACTTGCCTTACAAAGTGCTCTGCTGCTGTGTTCAGCTTGGGAGCACTGTGAGGGGTGATAGGATAACCATCTTCAAGTACTCGGAGGGATGTCTTATAGAGGATGCTGCGGAGTTGTTTTCTG
>NW_015342690.1:0-209 GCF_001447785.1 Gekko japonicus
ACTCCTTTCCCTGCCAAAATCCAATAGGGCCAAGCCCATACGGTTACATAACGAATACATAATGACCCCGTAACAAAAGAACTGAGATTCTTAGGAACTGAGATTATTACTGTGCCACTGAGGGGGGGAAATATTTTTTCCCAAGTGGACTTTTTCCTAGGCAAACATAGCTTTTCAACTTTTTCAAAGACAGATGTGAGATCATAACT
>NW_015342691.1:0-209 GCF_001447785.1 Gekko japonicus
CTAACTCATCTTAGAGGGAACACTGATAAGGACACACTACCCCAAGAGGATCCCCAGCCACAAAAGGCTTCTGAAGGACTGCCGGGGGAACAGCGGATTATCTTTTCTAACAAGAGCCTGAGCAAGTGCTCAAGCTCTGCCTGGATGCCCCACTTTCAGAATGAGAAAGCCACATCCCCTATCCCATATTAATTATCTTGTGGACATTT
>NW_015342692.1:0-209 GCF_001447785.1 Gekko japonicus
GAATTAAACTTTGCTGATCTTAAAGGTGCAACTGAACTCTGAACTTTGTTCTGGTTGTGAACGCTAAGAGGATGTGCAGGGGATGGTCATTTTGCACACACAGCAGTTACTGAGGAATATTTGGGACACTTGACAATGGATTGTAGAACAATTTCTTTTGTGTGGGTCAGAGGTCCCCAACCTGGTGCCCACGGGCACTCACGCACACC
>NW_015342693.1:0-209 GCF_001447785.1 Gekko japonicus
TCCCTTCCAACTCTATGATCCTATGAATGTGAAGGGGATTAGACTGAGGTTTGGAGTTTATTCTTTGTTTTCCTATGCCGGCATGGGAACTCAATCAATCAGTCCAGCAGCCACCTTCCCAGTACCACAATCCACTCGTGAAACAACCTCTGATTTGGCGAGTATCTCCTGCGATCTATCTGTCGCTCTTGTAGATTCCCCCCCCCTTT
>NW_015342694.1:0-209 GCF_001447785.1 Gekko japonicus
TCCAGATTGCTTTTTTGCAGTGTTTAATCAATGCATATGAAGTGGAGAGGAAGCATACATATTGCTATGTACAAACTTTGGAAATAAGCCATTTAACATCGCTAACATATTGCTTCCACTATGGCACAAGACCAGGTCATTTGGAACTCCGATGTCCAGAGACTCCAGAGAGCAATTTCAGGGAAGAGAATTTCAGATGCAACCCTACA
>NW_015342695.1:0-209 GCF_001447785.1 Gekko japonicus
GGTATAAATCCAGTCTCCTCCTCCCCTTCTTCTGTGCTTTCTGTCTGTCTCTCTCTCTGATTCTGCAAGGACACCTCAGAGCCATTTACTCATTTGCCCTGGGGACATCATGCAGTTTAAGAGCTTGGGTCAGGATTCACTTCCCAGCCATGTTTACACCAACAGTTTAGTGTCAGTTGAAGCCAGGCTTGCTGAATGGCTGTTTTGCC
>NW_015342696.1:0-209 GCF_001447785.1 Gekko japonicus
CCCCCGGAACTACAGCCCAATTAAACCTTGTGAGGGGGCATTTTCAAACAAAGAACCACGGACGGCAGCCGTCCTCTGAAGACAGGTAACTGCCATTTCGTTACACCGTGACTGAGCATATTCCCCTGAGAGAAATCGCATGAAAGAGGCCTGCCGGATTAGGCCCGTGGCCTGTCTTGGCCGGCATCCTGTCTCACGCAGTGGCCAAG
>NW_015342697.1:0-209 GCF_001447785.1 Gekko japonicus
AATTGCATCTCAATGGCACCCTCCTATTTGCAGTGCATTTTTGAATTATCTGTTTCATTTTGAATATTTGAATATATGTGAAGTATCTTTCCAGACACATGTGCAATAAAACCACAGTGTACCTAACATGCACAAACAATAAAGAGCAATGAAATGACACTAAAGTCATTATGCAGTTGAAACCAATGAACTAGAGAAATCAGTCACAG
>NW_015342698.1:0-209 GCF_001447785.1 Gekko japonicus
TTATATTCTGCTCACGATGTGAACTGCTCTGCTCAATGGGGGCAAAAATTAGAGGGAACATTGTGCAACACCCACCCTAGACAATTTAAAAAATACTCTGATCCTACCATTTCAGAAAAGGATTGCAAGGCAAATTAGAATAAAACAAATGCCATTAATACACCAAAATAAAATTAATTAAACATCCATTAAAGACAACACACGAAACA
>NW_015342699.1:0-209 GCF_001447785.1 Gekko japonicus
TGCATTCTGATTTTGTACTTCAATAAATAAGAGTTGCTTTGGAACAGCTGCCTCTCTCTCTCTGATGGTCTCTGGGGACTTGCCAGCTTCCAGGCCCCTTACCTATCGAGCCAGGGGGGATGGGAGCCCTGCCTTCCCAATTCCCCTTGCAAATGGGACCTTGCAAGTGATGCCAGGAGGGGCGGAAGGCCACAGGAGGAAGCATCTCC
>NW_015342700.1:0-209 GCF_001447785.1 Gekko japonicus
TGTTCTTGTTCTTATGCAATAGCTCTGTCTTGATGGTGCAGATCCGCAAATGCAAATATATATAATCCCTTATGGCATGGCCCCAATAAAGCATGCTGTATCTGGTCATAGAAGACCTGACCATGCATGTGTGAAGACCTGTGTTGCAATTGCGCTTGTGCACATATGAGGAAAGGGTATGCAATGTGTTGTTTTTTTTGGGGGGGGGG
>NW_015342701.1:0-209 GCF_001447785.1 Gekko japonicus
GGGGGGTTGCTGAACAAGGCTTAGCAGGGCTTTAGTGATCTTCCAAGCTCCTTCTTGGGCTTGTACTATCAAAAGTGGTATAAATCATGCAAAAGATGAGATTGTGGAATAAATTAATTTGATTTGCATCGTTTGTCTTTGAACAATTCAGGTTTCAAAACTGGGTGTTTCTGCTGCACACTAAATTTGGATAACCTTGGTACAGAAAT
>NW_015342702.1:0-209 GCF_001447785.1 Gekko japonicus
AAAAAAGCAGGGTATAAAAATACTCTTCTTCTTCCCAGGGGTTCAGATGCCCATACTTTTCTTCTGTGGCCAGGTCCAAGCTGAGCCAGTGCAGCGTGTCAGTGTCCTTCCCGACTCAACCACTTACTTGGGTGGAGAACCAACCCTGCAAAGCAATGACATTTTTTGGTTCCATTTTCTCTCCTATGGGAGCAGAATTGTTGTTTCTG
>NW_015342703.1:0-209 GCF_001447785.1 Gekko japonicus
ACTTGAGCCACCACAGCTCCAAAAATGTTATATATGCACACACAAATTACTGTTGAACATAACTTTAACTTGTTTGTGAATGTAAGATGACCCCGCTGTTTTGTTTTGGATTGTTGATGGCATGTGTGTGTCTGCTAAGTGCTGTCGATTCGCTTCCAACTCATGATGACCTTATGAAACAATGTCCTCCAAAATGTCCTATCGCTAAC
>NW_015342704.1:0-209 GCF_001447785.1 Gekko japonicus
AGCTCTTTATAATTTTCTTTTCTCTTTCTTTTCTTATTTTGTAGGCAAGCCATCTCGTTGTCTTGTTGGCATTTTCGAAATGATATTGTCTTACATAATTGATCTTCTTTGCAATTTCTTGGGTTAAAATGCAATTTAACTGATGTTGTAGGTTTATAATTTTATTTTTAACAATTTGTGGGTTAGCATCTGTTGACTTCATTTTAGTT
>NW_015342705.1:0-209 GCF_001447785.1 Gekko japonicus
TACTGGGGGTATAGGCTTGCTTTAAAAAATTCCTAAACACCCACACAGCGTACTATGACAGTTCACCTCTATTATCTTTCCTATACCAAATTAGAAACACAAAAGAATTCCTTTTCTTAGCCTTACTGACGGTTGTACAACTTTAGCCTGTAGGTTCTTTGGACGCAAGAGTAAAAAACTGGTGTGGAATAGAATGATCAATATCTTTC
>NW_015342706.1:0-209 GCF_001447785.1 Gekko japonicus
ACAAGTCCCCCTCCCCTCAGACAAGCCAAGCATACCTGAAGGAGATAACTGATGAGTAGGCAAGAAATTGTTTACACATTCCTAACATTAATTCAGATATTGGCTCTTTACAGACTTAATGTCAAATCTTTCTTTAAATTTTCCTTAGTCATTATATCAGGGGTTCCCGACGTGGTTTCATGGGTGCTATGGCACCCACCAACACCTTT
>NW_015342707.1:0-209 GCF_001447785.1 Gekko japonicus
GTTAACACTTGTTGAAGTACGCGCCTGCCAAAGGCCGCGTCTGCTGAATCAAACACATTAATTTTGTAGTGCTTCGTGAAGGTAGTTACAGAGGACCACGTAGCCGCCTTACAAATCTCTTCTAAAGACGCGTGGTTGGAAAAGGCTGCGCTTGTAGCCGCACTACGAATGGAATGAGCCGTAATGCCCGCCGGAGGATCCAACTTCTG
>NW_015342708.1:0-209 GCF_001447785.1 Gekko japonicus
AGATAATTAAGCCATTCGGCATCACAAAAACACAATAGTAAATAGTTAATCACAGCATAAAAACAAAGAATTTAAGATAGATTGCACCAGTTATTGCATGTAAAACCGAGGAGGGAGAAGTCCTGTTTTCAAACAGAACTGGAGCACATGGGCATGGGGAGCTTTGATACTAAAAAGTCAGCTGGTCTGGGAGATAAATGCAGAAAGCA
>NW_015342709.1:0-209 GCF_001447785.1 Gekko japonicus
AAATATCTGACAGACCACGCCTGGCTGGAAGGAAGAATTGAAATTAGTAAAGAACAATGCGTAGACAGGAAATGGTCTTTGGACAGGAGACTTTTATTGAACCCACAAGTGAGGGACAACATTGAGAAAGATCTGAAGAATTTCTTCGCGGAAAACATCATGCCGGAGGTGTCAGCAGCGCTTGTGTGGGACTCAATGAAAGCGGTGAT
>NW_015342710.1:0-209 GCF_001447785.1 Gekko japonicus
GAAAAGGAGGCAGAGGTAGGTGGTAGAATGGGAATTAGTAAAGCACCATACCTGAATTCACTATTTACATATGTGCTGTCCAGTTGCAAGTGACCCCACCAAGGAGCTTTCAAAGCAAGTTAGAGGCAGGGGAGGTCTGTCACGGCCTTTCTCTGCAGAGTCTTCCTTGGGGGGTCTCACCTCCAAGTATGAATCTTGTGTAGCTGCCA
>NW_015342711.1:0-209 GCF_001447785.1 Gekko japonicus
GGTGTGATCTCACTTTCAGTTTTTCCCTGGTAGTGATGTCACACCATCACCAATGGTGCCCCCTGTATCCCCCGCCCACGACTCCCTAGTCATACTCGAGCTTTCCAGCATAAATGCAGAGTGCTTGAAAAGCTGAGGAAACCCTGCAAGCCAGTCGTATCATGGAAGTAACTGAAGAGCTAGTGCTAATTGGCTGGACCAGGGTCCCC
>NW_015342712.1:0-209 GCF_001447785.1 Gekko japonicus
ACAACAACCGGGCAGCTGCAATCTGTTCCATCCACAGCTCCTCATCACAAACACCACAATTTAGTTACAAGTGGTTATTACATGCTAGGAAAGGTTTTGGTGGATGCCAAGTCATCGTTTTCCCCTCTGTAGCTGTGCTGGAATACTTGTTTCCTTTGCTGGGCCGGCAAAACCTTCCTGGCGTGGGCAACCTTTCGTTGCGCTCAGCG
>NW_015342713.1:0-209 GCF_001447785.1 Gekko japonicus
TGATGATGAGGGTAGCAAAACAGCAGCCCAGAGTCTGGAAGCCAGTAGTGAGGCCAGTGCGGCCAGCCAAGAGGCCGCGAAGACGGAAGAGAAAGCTCAGTGTGAGGAAGACTCCTCCTCTGCCACTAGAGAGGCCTCTGCCCCAGAGGGTGGTGATCAGAACACGAGGTTTGTTTTTTCTGCGTTTTAGACCAGATGCTGTCTTTTTT
>NW_015342714.1:0-209 GCF_001447785.1 Gekko japonicus
AAAACTGCCATCCTGTCAGCTTTTTACATGGGGCTACCCAAAACACTTTGGAAGATTACATATCACATCCATGTTCACTCTGAATACAGTATTTTGTGTTCTCTGGGAGTAGGCTTTTGAGCTACTACCCCTTCGCCAAAAATGCTCTGTTTGGGGAAGGCTGAAATACAGCAGAATTATAGATCTGAACCCTCTGATCTCTAACTTTG
>NW_015342715.1:0-209 GCF_001447785.1 Gekko japonicus
AATCTCGTGCCTAAGACTGGTGATTTACAGTAGTCTTGTGGGTTTCCTGCTGTGAGTCAGCCTTGCAAGGAGGACTCCCTAGTTAGGTTAGAAGTTTGTCCTTTGGCTCCTGACTGGAGGGACAGAGAAGGAATGGTGGTAGCCTACCCAGGGTAAAGGTGCACAGGTGCCTTTAACACATTTTGTAGTTTCCAGCTAGCCAGCCTCTT
>NW_015342716.1:0-209 GCF_001447785.1 Gekko japonicus
AACATAGTAGTAATTGTCTTTTTAATCACTTTGATCAAGGCTTCTGAAACGATTTGAGACTCTGAGAGTCCCTGTGGAGAAGCAAAGTAGCCTGAAGAATGTGAAGAAACTTCAGGCAGAGGAAGAAGAGCAGATTGCAGCAATTGAAAAGGGCTTGGCAGAACTGCAGGTGAGGAAGGAAGAAAAGGTATACTTTGAGCCTTGAAATG
>NW_015342717.1:0-209 GCF_001447785.1 Gekko japonicus
CATTCAAACCAATACAAATGTCTATTGAACTGTAGTCTACTGAAGACCACTGAAACTTGGGATACAACAATATCACAGCTAGATGCAAGAGCAGTAGCACCTTAAAGAGAAGCACGATTTTCAGAGTATAAGTTTTCAAGGGTCACATACATCATTCAAAAAATCACTGGGAGAGCATCTTAGTTTAAAAATGTTTATGGTTATGCCAA
>NW_015342718.1:0-209 GCF_001447785.1 Gekko japonicus
AGGATTGGCTACATTAGGGTGTGTCGCCTCAGACAGTCATGACCCTTTTACACACCAGTTCCCCATTCTCTTTCTGAGAGACACTACCAGACTGGGCAGCCCAGTTCCCTTCTCAACCACTCCTTTCCAGATATGTCCCTGAGCTCTTGAGTTAGAGAACTAAATATTGCTTCCCTTTTATGCTGCCACCATTTATATAAATATATATC
>NW_015342719.1:0-209 GCF_001447785.1 Gekko japonicus
GTTGGCAGCCCTACTGGCAGTGCAGAATTGGGTCAAGGTAAGGCATGCTAATATAACGATGAGAGTCTGGTGGAGGATTGGGGAGCACAAGCAACCTGAAAAGAGCTAACAGGAGTGTGCGTAAAGGACCAAGAAAGGAAAGAAGAAGAAGGGGAAGCCCAAAGATCCATCAAAGAGATCCAAGGACCAGGGGTCATTTTGTAGAAAAA
>NW_015342720.1:0-209 GCF_001447785.1 Gekko japonicus
TAACCACTGGAGCCACCGCAGCTCCCAAAAACAAGTAATTGGACATTAAACAGGATACCTTCCTAAGAAACACAATGATGAGTTTCTACACCTTTTGCAACTGGTACTAGTGGTTGTAGGTTAATAGTCTACAAGGACCACCAGGCAGTTCTCAGGATTCTATAGAATCGAATGCTTCGATGAGGGCAAGGATTTAAATAAAATAATTT
>NW_015342721.1:0-209 GCF_001447785.1 Gekko japonicus
TAACCACTGCACCAAATGTGGGAGAACAGACTCATTTTTCTGTGTATATTTAATATCTCTGATCTAAAAGTTTGTTATTCTCCCCATATGGTTTGTACGGATTAGATCTATAGAGCCAAGTAAGATTAATGTTATGTCAAGACCAAACTCAATGTTTGGAAATTATCTTTTAAAATTAATATTAATATCGGAATTTTCATATTATTAAT
>NW_015342722.1:0-209 GCF_001447785.1 Gekko japonicus
ACAGAGATGTAATATTCAATCAACCACTAGAGGGCACAAAGCATACACAGAAAAGAAAGCAAACAAACAAAGCAATAAGGAGACAAGGCGATGAAAATGAGAATGATTTAAGAGCCTTATATGAAACTAGTGAGCAAAGTCCGTTGTGGACCGAGACAACGGGTGCCTAGAAAGGTAGGGAGGGTGGGTGGAAGAAGAAAGGAAGGAAG
>NW_015342723.1:0-209 GCF_001447785.1 Gekko japonicus
AGGGGTAATTTACACGCTATTTTCTTTTCGTCATGGGGTGCTCCGTGAAGACAAACAACAAAGTTTCTCCGTAAAAAAAGAACATCGTGGGGAAAAAAAACAGGACAGAAAGAAAGGAAGGAATTTTTAAAACGGTCGGTCGCTGCTATGAGCACGCAGTCGTGCTCCTCCACCTCGCCCTCTGCATCGAGGCGACCGGCAACACCCCC
>NW_015342724.1:0-209 GCF_001447785.1 Gekko japonicus
ATAGGATGCCTCTGGTCCTTCAAAGCCCCATTTTCATGAGTCCAGCCCTCTAACATCTTCCTGATTCAGAAGTCATTAGTAACTTCCTGAAATCCCAAAGCCTTACTGGTGAAAGTAAGGGCTGAAAGCTGACCCCGGATGGAGCGCACAGCCAATCTCGCCTCCTTTAAAGGAACACAATAATGGAGCAACTGCTCCACTGTAATGGG
>NW_015342725.1:0-209 GCF_001447785.1 Gekko japonicus
TGCAATTTGCTTCTAAGCTGGAAACACCTGCAAGACCTTCTGCATTTTGTCCCCTCCCTCCACAGCTACTGATCCAAAGTCACTCGGCCGTCTTCATAACGGGCCAAACCGGACAAAAGCAGTTTCGCGCCATGACTGGAACACCCAGTGCTTTTTAAAAAAATGCTGTTAGCAGGCAGGGTGTGTGTGTGTGTGAGAGTGAGAGAGAG
>NW_015342726.1:0-209 GCF_001447785.1 Gekko japonicus
AAGTCTATAATCTTTTTTCCATGCTAGGAAGAGGTTATTATTTCTTAATGTCTTCTAAAGTCCAGTCTGCCAAGGGTGTCAAAGAGGCCCAGACTTTGGTCAGATATACCCAGAGCCTGTTAGAATTTCGAAGACTTCTGGTGATTTTTCACAATGTCATGTGGGAGACATTTAATTGAACCACCAAGGATAAAATGAGAACACATGGG
>NW_015342727.1:0-209 GCF_001447785.1 Gekko japonicus
CGAATGCCGTTCGGCCTACAAGGGGCGGCCGCAACCTTCCAGCGTTTGGTAGACCGTGCCCTTGCACAGTGCGCCGGGTACGCCCGGGCCTACATTGATGACATCCTGATCTGCAGCCCCGATTGGCCAACACACCTACGTCACGTGCATTCCGTCCTCACAGCCCTAAAGGAAGCAGGGTTACATGCCAACCCCCGAAAGAGTCGACT
>NW_015342728.1:0-209 GCF_001447785.1 Gekko japonicus
TGCAGCTCTCTTTTTAAAATGTATAAACACATTGATGAAATCAACGATCTGAAACTTGTTCATCAGTTTCCTAATCTGCCACGGTCACATTTTTCCCCCTAGCGGAAAATAGAGCGGGCCCAGCTGGAACAGGAACGAGAAGAGGCCCTGGCCGAACTAGAGAGGATAGAGAAGCTGAAAGCAGAAGAACTCCAGATGGCTCAGAAATA
>NW_015342729.1:0-209 GCF_001447785.1 Gekko japonicus
TTCTGAGTGTCCTCAGGCCACATTCTCTCCCAATCACACCCATCTTATGCAGTTCTGAAGGGCGGGTGACCCATGTGATAGCTAGAGACTTTTGTACATCTCAAAAAAGACTGCATACAGCATGGAATGAAATTCATC
Source organism: Gekko japonicus (assembly GCF_001447785.1). Lineage (NCBI taxonomy): Eukaryota > Metazoa > Chordata > Lepidosauria > Squamata > Gekkonidae > Gekko > Gekko japonicus. The sequence continues at coordinate 139 of NW_015342729.1, forward strand.
CTCTGCAAGCCCAGGTCCAGGAGACCTTGCAGGAAAAGGGTCAGAGGGGCTGTGACTCAGTGGTAGAGCAT
>NW_015342730.1:0-209 GCF_001447785.1 Gekko japonicus
CCTGGAGATTTGGGGAGTGTGCCCTGAGGGGTGCAGGGTTTGGGAGGGGGGGATCTCAGTGGAGTATAAATGCCGTAGAGTGCACCCTTCCCAGCAGCCCTTTTTTCCTGGGAACCTGCGCGCCATTACCTGGAGATCAGTTGTAATTCCAGGATATCTGCAGCCCCTCCTTGGAGGCTGGCAGCCCCTACTTGGAGTGTGACAACCCT
>NW_015342731.1:0-209 GCF_001447785.1 Gekko japonicus
CCCCCCATAGCTCATACAAAGGAAAGATTCTCTTCTCACACTGTGCTACTTTCCCATCTTATGGGGGAAACTAGGGAGCTATTACTGCTATTACTGTTAAGGAGGAGGAACTTAGAAAAATGTAATCCCTTACTTACAGTCTATTAAAGTCCTATCACTTCAGCGCTTTGCCATGCTACCTTTGTACATCAAGGCAAGGCCTAACTTAC
>NW_015342732.1:0-209 GCF_001447785.1 Gekko japonicus
CCCCCTCCCGCCCCCCATCTCCTTACTCTTCAGAAAGGCGGCAAGGTCAAAGAGCATCCGGTCGTCCGAGTTCCCGTCCCACTTCTGCAGGGCCATGCCGTTGAAGGGCTGCAGGCGGAAGGCCTCTTTCTTGCAGTCCACCACCACCACCTTGGCGGGGTCCCTGTTCAGGCAGGAGATGTCCTAGGAAGAAGGAGGAGGAGGAGGAG
>NW_015342733.1:0-209 GCF_001447785.1 Gekko japonicus
CCAGGCATGGGCACATGCACACACACACAAATGCAACCCCTCCAAAATATAAAAAGATATACATATACATAATCATATCATATTTAAATCCATATTATAGTACAGCAAAAAACCTATATCTATTGTGATGGCGATGAAACTGCTTTTAAAAATATGCCGCTGCCTTTAGGGGGGGAGACAGGAGAAACAGGTATGCTAGCCAGATGGAA
>NW_015342734.1:0-209 GCF_001447785.1 Gekko japonicus
AGAACAGCTTGCACGGACACCAAGCATTCTGCTTGTCTTCTTTCTCTTCACCCTTGTAGTCATCCCCCCCCCAGTTCAAAGGGATGATTCAAGAGTTAACCATCTTTGCAAAGACAAAAGGAGTTTAGATGGCTTTCATACCAGGATAAGTGATCATGGTATAGGGTTGTCTCTGGAGTGGCATTTGCAGTTTCCGAGATAAACTAAAT
>NW_015342735.1:0-209 GCF_001447785.1 Gekko japonicus
CCCTATTATAATCAGTGGGACTGTTCTGGAATACTTGGGTGATGGACAACATAACAACTGGCCAGGAAAGCCACTGTCAATGGATGTTTACAATTTACGGTTTTGCTTGGATTCCATATACTCCAAGGTCATCACAAGGAGGCTATGCATCATTTAAAAACCAGACACACTTTGTTTTTAGAGGTATAACATTGTGGGGCATCTTCCTT
>NW_015342736.1:0-209 GCF_001447785.1 Gekko japonicus
TGACCAAAGAAAGCCTGCTGGTCAAAAACTAAGGCCAATTTCCCCACCTTCAAATAAATGCAGGAGCTGAGTTGGCTGGTTGCTGCAGCTTCCTCTGGCCCACCACATATCGCATAGAACCATGGCTACATGAAGGTGGAGATGACTGCCCGTTCTGGGAAACTGCCAACATGGTTTTGTGTGATCCACAGACCACTCAACAGGGTGTG
>NW_015342737.1:0-209 GCF_001447785.1 Gekko japonicus
TACAGGATCAATTGCCATATTGTGAATGGTGCTTTTCCAACGAATTACCCTGCTAAATTTACTTACTGTTTGGGAGAGAGATTGAGTCTCATTGATTATATTTTGGTCTCAGAAAATATGATCAAATTGATTGTGTCATTTTCGGTTTCGACTTACTCAGATAGTTATCATTTCCCCCTCTTATTGAGATTTGGAATTTCTAGCCCTGA
>NW_015342738.1:0-209 GCF_001447785.1 Gekko japonicus
TACGATGCCCCTTGGCCTGCTTTGCAGCCCAGACTGCTTCCAGGTGGCATTTCTTCTCCAAATGGAGAGCACCAGGCCCCCTGGATTTCATGGGAGATCCCACACAATGTGGAACTCCTCGTGAGCAAGACTCCAGTGAGCCCCTTGGGGCTTTCACCTTTGAGCCAGTTCGCACGGAACTGCCTTGTCCTGAATCAGACTGCTGACCC
>NW_015342739.1:0-209 GCF_001447785.1 Gekko japonicus
GGAAGGTGCCGTGCCGGGGAGAGACAGATCGCCGGCGTTGGAAGTGAGGAGAAAGACGCATGCGCAAAGGAAAGTCTGGAAGAGCTATTGCAGAGACGCATGCGCAAAGGAGAGTCCGGAAGAGAAGCGTCTGCGGCTGAAGGGAAAGGCGCGTGCGCAGTCGGGAGGAAAGAGTCGAGCAGTCGACGCAAGCGCAGAAGAAATTGACA
>NW_015342740.1:0-209 GCF_001447785.1 Gekko japonicus
GGGGCCTCTGATTGCTTTCCACAGAGTATTTTAGCACCAAGTCCTACTGAAAATGTTTGTGTATCTGTATGCATGTGCCAGAGCCCACCTGTGAATGCATACCTATTTAGGCATGTAGTTCTGTGAACAGCTGCTGTGTGCCATGCTCGTGTTCCAGTTTCACCAGCTCTGATACCTGGTAATGTAAGAGTCCAGTAGCACCTTAAGGA
>NW_015342741.1:0-209 GCF_001447785.1 Gekko japonicus
GTTCGTGCCCATCCCTAGTCCCATGTAGACCATGTTACACTAATTTAATCCAGAGGTTATAGTAGCATGGATCAGTGTGGCTATGTCAGCAATCTAAATAAAGGGCCAGCTAACAAGCTAGATATTATTGAAAAAAGGCACTCCTAGCAACAGCACCAACATGTTTATCCTTTGACAAGTCTAGGTCTGTAGTGTATGCTGACCACCAC
>NW_015342742.1:0-209 GCF_001447785.1 Gekko japonicus
AAAAAAGGGGGGGGGGGGGGAGCAATGACCTGCAGACAACAAAACAGATTAAAATTGTACCAAATAACTTCGGCAATTCCCAGATGTTTCCCTTGCTGGAATTGCCACTCAGTCCCAGTCTGCAGTAAATCTATAATGTCAAGGGATGCTTAGAAACGTTGCAGGGAGGGCAGTGACAACTCTGTTGCTGTAGATTTTCCGGGATGTGT
>NW_015342743.1:0-209 GCF_001447785.1 Gekko japonicus
GTGGTAGTCTTTTTAAAAAGTTGTGTAACCGAACTTTGATTATTCCAGTTAAGAAACTTTTAATGCATAGTTGCGGAGGTTAGGTAATGTTTTAGTAGTTCCCCAGTAAATTATATGTGGGTCCCAATAAGTATTCAGAGGCCTCTCCTTTTTTAACAGGGTTGCTGGAAAACTTCACCAATGCCCAGCCTCCAGGTGGGGCCTGGAGA
>NW_015342744.1:0-209 GCF_001447785.1 Gekko japonicus
CCTAGCTTGCCATCCTATTTCAGCCTTTGAGAACCTCACAAGCAGACTACAGAAATAACAGGTGCAGGATGGGAGCAGAGAGACTGAGCTATCAGTCACGGTGAGTACCCCCACCTTTTCTAGAGGGGGGTGACTTGCCCTCTGGAATAGGGATGTAAACCTTTCAGGAGTTTTGCAAGCGAAGGAAACCTCAGTTTCATTTGCTCAGG
>NW_015342745.1:0-209 GCF_001447785.1 Gekko japonicus
TCTTCTTCTTGCAGAGGGATGATGTGCCTCCTTTCTTCTTGAAACTGGAACCTCGGATGGAGTTGCCAAATTCTGTGCAGCTGCCAGAGCCTAGCAAGGTACAATGCTGATTTATGCTGTCACGTATTTGCCTTTTCATACCTCTTAATGGACAACATTGTGTGTGCGTGTGCGCATTCTTATGCCCTGACCTGGATGGCCTAGGCTAG
>NW_015342746.1:0-209 GCF_001447785.1 Gekko japonicus
CCTGATCCAACATTGGCTTCTCCTATGTTATTATGAGTTCCTGCTACACAAAGAGCCCTGACTATTGCTGGACCTTATCCATGAAATAACTATTTTCATTTCAAAGGGTAAGTTTTTATGCAGAAAAAAGGCATTGCGATGGCGAGCCCCTGTGCCCCAAGTGCTGCAAACTTGTTCATTGGCAAACTTGAAGAGGAAACTATATGTAT
>NW_015342747.1:0-209 GCF_001447785.1 Gekko japonicus
AGACGAGAAAGTTTACCTAAAACAATTAAGCGCAGAGGACAGGATAACACCGCCGTCCGAGGAGGAAAGCAAGCAAGATGGGAGGGCTAGAGCTGTTCTGAATAAGCACCAAACTGGTGATCAAAGCCTAAACAGCCAAGGGATACTAAAGTCAGGGCAGAACACTGTACTCTAGCCTCCGGGAGGTGGCGTGGGCTTTCCAATCATGT
>NW_015342748.1:0-209 GCF_001447785.1 Gekko japonicus
CCATATAATCAGCAGAACAGCGTCACATGGAATAAATCATATCTGGCATGACAGTGGTTTTGTAAACACTCTGCTTCCAATGGATCTTACCTGCTTCCTAAAAAAAATATAGGGATCATCTTTGGCAGACTGCCTTAGCGATGGTTTCCACACTACAGCTGAGGGTGTCTTAACAGCGTTCCCAGGCAGATAGTTCTCGAGTAGGCATC
>NW_015342749.1:0-209 GCF_001447785.1 Gekko japonicus
AGACAAGTAACGACAGGACTGGCCGTCTCCTCAGAAACCCGCGAAGGAGAAAGTTTAATAACCGAGCGGCCATTTTTAGGATAGTGACAGAGACCGGCAGGCACCAAAGTTTTCCCCGAATGCACAATGACCCCCAACGACAACACCACATCCCATCTGACGCGACATGTGTCAAGCTAATGCGGAGAGATCACACGGAGAACAGACTC
>NW_015342750.1:0-209 GCF_001447785.1 Gekko japonicus
TCACCCAGCTGGCTTCGTGTGGAGGAGGAACAGGGAATCAAACCCGGCTCTCAAGATTAGAGTCCGCCCTTCTTAATCACTACACCATGCTGGCTGTCCAGTTCGGTGGTTTCCAGGTATGGTATTCTAGGAGGACCATTTTCACTGTAGATTTGTCTGCCACAAGGAACCTCTCACTACTGGCCTTAGGGTTGCCAACCCCCCCCCCC
>NW_015342751.1:0-209 GCF_001447785.1 Gekko japonicus
GGCGCTTTGGATCAGTCTCTTCAAATAGCGGTTCTGCTCCCCATGAGTGTCACGTGACGGCAGTGGCCACACCCTTTTAAAACAGTGGGAGGAGGGGGCTGTGTTGCGGTCCGGAGTGAGTGTGGGGTCTGCCATTCAGTGGGGAGAACTTCTGGGCTTTTGCAGCTCTCTGTCCAAGCCTGTAGGCATGGCGGATTTCCTTTTTCTTT
>NW_015342752.1:0-209 GCF_001447785.1 Gekko japonicus
CCTCTACATAGAAAACAAGATGTTAGGGGGAGAAACTACTTTGAAATCCCTTTCCCTGACATCTATTTTATATGTGACAGCAATTTTGGAGGTGTACAAAGGCATATCCAGTCACCTGAATCCCTATCTACAATCTGGGGGAGGGTAGGACAAGCATAAGTTTACTATCTCAGTGAATGTGAGGTCTTAGCATCTACCAGGGCTTTTTT
>NW_015342753.1:0-209 GCF_001447785.1 Gekko japonicus
TGGGCAAATGCACAGGTTTGCTTCTACAACTTCACTCCACAATGGCTTAGGTTCCAACCCAGTTTGTGCCACCTAGGTCTCCTTTTCTCTTTCAGACTTTCATGACTGTTCTCCCCCCCTCCCAATAATCACTAAATACTGTACCTTTTTTAGAAAAGAAAGAAAATATAAATACTAGATAGCTTATAGATTCAGGTGGGTAGCTGTGT
>NW_015342754.1:0-209 GCF_001447785.1 Gekko japonicus
CCAGAACCTCCCATATTGATCCCAGTTGACTTACTCTGAAGTCATTAACCTTTCCACTGAATTCTTATGTCAGGGGGCAACTGAGAACATAAATAGCATAACTGGATAAGAGTAGCAAGGCAAATGAACATGGGCAGGAAACAGACAGAAGTCAGGTAGCATACAGAAAGAGTTAGGGGTTCAGGTAAAATAAAAGCAGAGCAAGATGG
>NW_015342755.1:0-209 GCF_001447785.1 Gekko japonicus
TCCAACGTGGCTTCTCTTACATTCTTATGATTTCAGATGGAGGTCTGCATATGACTGCCAAGAATAGATTAATGCCATTTGCTACCTTAATAGAAGCACCAAACCCAAGTCACAAGAAAGAATAGCTTCTTTCTGTTGCACACTAATCAGACCTCATGCGGAGTACCGTGTTCACTTCCTGGTAGTGTACTTTAAAGAAGGATGCAATG
>NW_015342756.1:0-209 GCF_001447785.1 Gekko japonicus
CACCCTCTCCTTTTCCTTCTGTGGCCCCCACATGCCCTACCCTGCCCTGCGGGAACAGCGGCGTGACCGGCGATGGACGTTTATATTGCCATCTCGATGGGTTTTAATTTCTTGTTCCTATCAGTCATTTTAATTATAGATTAATGTATTTTTAAACGTCTAAAACGTTGTTAGTCACCCAGCTCCCTTCATCAGATGCAAGTGGGAAT
>NW_015342757.1:0-209 GCF_001447785.1 Gekko japonicus
TTATCACAGAGTTTTCAGTGATTCCTAGAAAAGTGTGATATCACTGATGGTGAACCCCATATTCTACCTCCCTGGTCTCCTGGTAGTTGCCAGGCTGGGCCCAGTAACCTTAGGTTACGAAAAATGAAGCTGCAGAAATGAAATCGAGAGGAAAACTTGGCCTGGTGATGTGGGGGTAAAACAGTGAAACTAAATCTCTGAAAATGCAT
>NW_015342758.1:0-209 GCF_001447785.1 Gekko japonicus
CCACAGCTTAGAGGGAGCATTGCATCCAATTTGGGATCTACCTTTTCCCCCCCTGTTCAAAGAAGCACAATCTCTCTTACGCCTCTTCCTAATGCATCCTTTAACCCAGTCATCTCCAATGTAGTGCTTGTGGGTAACATAGCACCCACCCATAATCAACTTACGGTAACTCCAGCAAGCGGCTTTCAAGGCGAGGGAGAAGCAGAGGT
>NW_015342759.1:0-209 GCF_001447785.1 Gekko japonicus
TTGTCTGCCCTGAATCTACTGCCCATCAGGTAATAAAGTCATAGAATATCTCTAGGTAGGGCTGGACAGTTTTCTGGATTCCTGGGATGCAGTCACAGCACCAGGTGGTCCTGTCCATCTGAGGACAAAGTTTGTACTGGCCCTACCCCAGTCCTGTAGATTGCCAGCTCGGGGAGCGCTTTGTCCAGTTTGGTGTAGTGGTTAAGAGC
>NW_015342760.1:0-209 GCF_001447785.1 Gekko japonicus
AGGGCAGGGTCGCTCAGAAGGCCGTGCCGCGGGGTGCAATGGATGGAGTGAATAAAAGATCTATTTCTACAACCATTCCCCGGCTTTCCCCCCTCGATGGGGACCCAGAGAGGCCCACAACATCCTTCTCTCCTGCACTTTTTATACTCACAACAGCCCTGCAAGGTAGGGTTGTCAGGACTGGGTTGGAGAATACCTGGAGACTTTGG
>NW_015342761.1:0-209 GCF_001447785.1 Gekko japonicus
GATTGCACCCACAGAATCCCCAAAGGTGTCCAGATGCTAAAAAAAAAAAAAGGTTGGGAACTCCTGTTCCAGAGAAACTAGTCAGTAACCACAGAGCCCAGGGAGTTGCACCCTCCTTTCCCGACGCCCTTGCAAAAGCATCGGCCGAGTTTCTTCTTGGCTCATAAGGCGGGTCTAGACAGGGAAAACCATCCCCAGTAAAGAGACAG
>NW_015342762.1:0-209 GCF_001447785.1 Gekko japonicus
CAATAAAGGAGAATGTATTTCCTCCTGTGCGTTACCCATTTCAGCCATTTTGGAAAGTGGTGACGTGTCATGGCTTCTCCTGATGCGTCCTGGGAATTATAGTTGTGTTAGTCTGTGGTAGCAAAATAGAACAGAAACCCAGGGGCACCTGAAGGACGAACAGCATTTATTTCAAGGTGAGACTACTGTGAGTCACAGGCTCACTTCTT
>NW_015342763.1:0-209 GCF_001447785.1 Gekko japonicus
CCAGGAAAGTGATTTCTGGGGAAATGACCGCCTGTAGAACTGAATTTTCGGGGCTTGCTATAGGAGGGAAACTCCACATTTGCCCTGAATGTGGGGAGACCATTTTCCATATCGGCCCACATAGTTCCAGAAGACATTAGATTTGAGTGTAACCCTGTTTAAATTAACTTCCAGGTGGTGACCTGGGAGGGTGGGGAGGGACCTCAGCA
>NW_015342764.1:0-209 GCF_001447785.1 Gekko japonicus
ACCAGGTGTCCAAACCTGCCAGTCCCTGAATACAGCACAGCATCGCAGCTGATTCTCTGCACAGTATGGGAGCTGATTCCATACTCCTGCCATTGAATGAACGCCTGTGAACATCACATTCACCTGGAGCCTTTCCCACTTGCTTGGGGAAAACAGCTCCTCTCTCTCAGCGTGTGTGTGATGTTTTGTAAAAAGACCCAGTTCTCAGC
>NW_015342765.1:0-209 GCF_001447785.1 Gekko japonicus
ATTCTCGATGCTTGGGGATCCAACAATCGTCCCTCTCCTCTCTGTCACACTGCCTGCCCACCATTCATTCCCAGGGGCTTGGCCCTCTCTTGGGGTTGCCAGCCTGCAGGCAGGGGCTGGAGATCTCCTGGAATCCTAAGGGATCTCTAGGCTACAGAGATCTGTTCCCCCGGAATGAGTAGGCCTGGCCCAATTCAAGATTCTCTGCA
>NW_015342766.1:0-209 GCF_001447785.1 Gekko japonicus
GGCTCCTAGCCCCTAAAGGCTTCTCTCCCCTCATCCGTGATGACAGCAGCAAGACAACACTTTTGTTTGGGAGGGGGAATTAACCCCCCATGCATTTTTAAAACCATTTCAGATTTTTCTGCAGACCTAGGGAATCTTCCAGGTTTGCAGAAAAATCTTTTTCGTGTTGGTGTGGCCCCCATCCGCAGATTTAGGTATCCACAGATGGG
>NW_015342767.1:0-209 GCF_001447785.1 Gekko japonicus
GGTTCCTCATCAACGAGGAAAAGAGCCACTTCAACCCAACACAAGACCTCGTGCACCTGGGTGCCAGGCTGGACACGAGAGAAGCAACGGTGTCCCTGCCAGAGGACAAGCAACTCAGGATTCGGGCACTAGCGACAGCCGTCATGACAGAGGAACAGGTGGACCTGATGCAACTGGCACAGTTACAGGGTCTAATGATCTCTACAATC
>NW_015342768.1:0-209 GCF_001447785.1 Gekko japonicus
GCAATGAAAGAAATTGTACGTGAAGGATAGGTCCATTACCCAACGCATTAACACCCAAGCTCTGTCTGACTTTATTAACACATCCATTGTACAAGAAATCTACCAGAGGTGACACAGAGGACAATAGAACTCGTATCTTTGTAGGATCTCAGGGGAAAACAACCAAAACAATTTCTTCCTGGGAAAAGCCAGAGTCTTATTTGTTTGTC
>NW_015342769.1:0-209 GCF_001447785.1 Gekko japonicus
GGTGTATGGCTTATGAGCAGCAGGGAGCTTTGACACAGCCTCTCCCTCTGTTTGGCATTTTAAATTGCGGACGACACTTTCAATTAAATTCCCCCCGCCTTGCAAGATGTTAGTTCAGATGTGAGGGCTGTTGTTTTCTAATCTCTTTATTTCTTTTAACGAAGATAGCTCTGAACACCCTGCTGGAGTGAGCAACTCAGCGTGCCTGG
>NW_015342770.1:0-209 GCF_001447785.1 Gekko japonicus
CCCGCTCATCACAAACATCCCGTTTTTTTGTACCTTCCCATGCCGAAAAAGACTTCGCCCTACATCTCCATGTGGGCGATCTAGAAATCGGCACAGAGGCTGATTCTGCATCTGTCTGTTTCCTCGCAGTTTCTCCAAGGTCAATCTCCCTCTACACTGCACGCTGCTTTCGCCTTCTTAGTTCATTGGGTTTTATGGTACCTTCTGCA
>NW_015342771.1:0-209 GCF_001447785.1 Gekko japonicus
CGTTGGGGAAGGAAGGCGCAAGTAAGCAACGAGAACAACCAGAAGTGCAGGGTCGGCTTAAGGGGTTCTGGTGTCCTAGGCAAACGGCTTTTGTTCCGTGGCTGCTCCCCTCAGTAGCAGCTGCCGCAGGTGGCAGTGACCCAAGCAGCTCCAGCCCCACCCCATGGGGATGGGTTAACATTGCTTGGTGTGCAGAAGGTCCCAGGTTC
>NW_015342772.1:0-209 GCF_001447785.1 Gekko japonicus
TGGCAGTGCCATAGTGTATAATTGGAAGAGACAGTTTGTATATAATTCCAAAATTGAATGATATCTGTGTTGTAAACATGTCATGTGGAAAATTTTTTACATACCATGTAATATGGTCAGGGGGAAAACTAATTTCCAATATTTTTTTGAAATTTCTATATTTGATACATATATGTCTAACATGTTATTAATATCTAAAGTACCTACAT
>NW_015342773.1:0-209 GCF_001447785.1 Gekko japonicus
GATTTTCCTGTGTGGATAAGACAATCCAGTTGCTAACGATTGCTATAGCACTATGACAGTGCAATATTCAGTTCTGTATGGGCTGCAGCATTACTGAATTGTGGTGTCACCCTAAACAGGTATGCCTTTTTAATTCCACCATAGTCCATGGGCCAGTGGGCTTAGAAGGATGTAACTTTTAGCCAGACGTCATCAGCCAGCCGACAAGA
>NW_015342774.1:0-209 GCF_001447785.1 Gekko japonicus
AAGCAGATATTCTGCCACTGAGCCACAGCTCCCTCCCCTGGTTTTGCCAAGACACAGGAATTGCCTTTCTGGATCAGACCCACATCCATCGAGTTCAGCATCCTTTCTTCAACAACAGCTAAGGCCAGTGCCTCTGCGAAACTCACAAACATGATAGTGGCCATGTTCTTCTGTTGTTCATTCCCATTGTCTGGTATGCAGCTAGATGC
>NW_015342775.1:0-209 GCF_001447785.1 Gekko japonicus
CAGCTTAGAGGGAACACTGGCCTTGACTGTGTTTGTCTTTTGGCCCCTGAGACAGGGATGATTGTGCGGAGGGTTACCTGATGTTCCTTGTTATAAGGCACTGATACTCTATGGGGCAAAACAGATCCCGGATTGCCGCCTGTTCTTTAATGGTGGACATATTTTGATATGGGCAATGGCAGGCCCCAAACCGTGGCTCCGCCCCTCGG
>NW_015342776.1:0-209 GCF_001447785.1 Gekko japonicus
CCATTGGGGGGATGGCAACCCTAGTCCTGTACCTATTGTCCATCAACTTCATTTGGCGGCCCTGAGTTCTGCTGTTATAGGAGAAGGAGAAAGAACTCCTTTTCTTCACCCTTTGCAGAACTTTATAAACCTCTATCATGTTCCACTTTAGTCATCTTTTTTGTAAAAAGTCCAGACTTGCAGCCTTTCCCCATAGGAAAGATGCTCCA
>NW_015342777.1:0-209 GCF_001447785.1 Gekko japonicus
CTGGGGACTGGAAAAAGTGCCTGGGAAGACAAAGAAGAACAATGAAAGACGGTCCTGGGATTCTGTCTTCTTGCGTTCCTCATTGATCTTTACTAAGTGCGTAAACCCTCACCGGGTGCAATGCTCAAGACAATGACAAAAATCACAACAGGTTTCATCTTTTCCCCCCTTTCCTCTCACTGCTCTCTCTTCCTTTTGTGGAGAAGGAA
>NW_015342778.1:0-209 GCF_001447785.1 Gekko japonicus
TCATTTCCTAACTGTTCTAAACATTCTAGCCTAATTACATCTATATTCTAGCCAATCAGAAGCAATTTACACATTTACTATCTCCTTGCCCCAATTATAATTCATTCAGACTATACACAACTAAATCCATTATTTTCCATTCAATCTGAGTCTGGGGGACCTCTATATTGCTTGCACCTTAAAAAGAATTCCCCATCAACTGACATTAT
>NW_015342779.1:0-209 GCF_001447785.1 Gekko japonicus
AAGAGCCGCATGTGGCTCCCAAGGGGCAGCTTGGTCAACCCTGCTATGTACCAACCACTCTCTCTTTCTTTCTCTCACACACGCATTTCTCTCCTAGTTGAATATCTATCATTAGGTTCTCTCCTCTTCCCTCTAGGTCCTGTTCCAGACTTTTTTTTAGAGAGACAGAAAAATTGAACGAGGGTTTCCACCAGTGTTTCCTCTAAGCT
>NW_015342780.1:0-209 GCF_001447785.1 Gekko japonicus
ACAGACATAAGAGAATGATGGTGCTGGTATATTTGAGAAGTGGCACATGTGAGGAAGTTGGTTCTTTTATCCATGTGATCAAGTATCATTTCCTTCTCTAAAGGCTTCTAAGTATTGGGGCAAGTGACTTGTGGCCCATGAGGGGAAAAGGGGGGGGGACTAGAGGATCAACCAAGACAACAATCCTAAGTAGGTTTACTCAGAATCCT
>NW_015342781.1:0-209 GCF_001447785.1 Gekko japonicus
TTTCTACAACACTGAAATTGGTGAAGTGGTATGGGTTGTACAGAGGAAGCTACAAAGAGGACATTTGTAGGAGTGCATATGAGAAGCAGATAGTTTGTCCATCACAGAATTATAGAGCAGGATGGATCAAAATATGATGCCTTCAGGAGCAACCTGTAGATCAATCCGAGCAAGCAAAGAATGGTCTTTCCCAACACCTGAGACACAGA
>NW_015342782.1:0-209 GCF_001447785.1 Gekko japonicus
GGCTAACAAGGGCACCAATAAAATGATCTTCAGCTGTCTCCTGAAGGTCAAGAGTAAGGTTGCCTGACATGCCCCCCCAGTTGAGGTGGGGGTCTCCGGCCACCAAGCCCCACCACCCCACCGCCAGACTGGTGGGGGTACTTCCCCCGAAAAAGAGCAAGGGCAGTCAACGTTCTAGAGACCTGGAAGTGACATCATTGTGTTGGCGA
>NW_015342783.1:0-209 GCF_001447785.1 Gekko japonicus
ATGTGTGCTCACACGACTGCGAATCAAATTCCACTGGAGGTAATAGGGTAATAGATGCGTCAAATGGCACGTCTAACCACAGCCAGACATCCGGGGGAATGTCAGAGGTAAATATTCTGGGATGTTAAATTTAGCTTAGTGTTATATTTCCCTTAGATCTGTAAACCAGTAGACATGGTAATTATTTTCCCTGTCTTGTGCTCTAGCTT
>NW_015342784.1:0-209 GCF_001447785.1 Gekko japonicus
ATTGAACCTGGGACTATCTGCATGCCAGGTGTATGCTCTACCTCTTAGCCCTGGCCCGACCTATTTATTGATAGCCCTACTTGAGACTGGGCCAACCTGACCTACCAAAAGAGGTTAATCTATGGCACTGGTGTTACGGTCAAACAAAGGGTTAATCTAGCTTCCCCCTCCCCGCCTCAATTAGCCTAGGGCGCAGTCATGGAAACACT
>NW_015342785.1:0-209 GCF_001447785.1 Gekko japonicus
GGAACGCTAGGAGCAGCTGTCTCCTGATGACAGAACACTTTTACCTCATCAGTGTTTAAAATCATACTTGATAGGAGGCGGAGCTAGGAGTTGCCAGGAGACCTGGAGAAGAATGGCCTGTCCCTTTAATAGGGGCTAAATGTGTGGAAATGGGTGACTGAAGCTTTTCATGTCGTGGCAGTGAATAACATCACCTGGTAAATAACATC
>NW_015342786.1:0-209 GCF_001447785.1 Gekko japonicus
ACATTGGCTTATCTTATGTTCTTATGACCCAGCTGGGGTCTCTGACACTATGTGATTGAAGGTAAGCTGTGACAGTCATTTTGTGGCCATGCCCACCATACTGTATCAGAATTCCAAGTGGTGCCTGTACACACAAAAAGATTGGGGACCCCTGTATTGGAAGATTTTGAATTTCTGGAAATTCTGAATCCGTGGACAAGAGTCATTTA
>NW_015342787.1:0-209 GCF_001447785.1 Gekko japonicus
CAAAATATTCTGAAGCCCTTGAAGTCTTGATTAACGCGGCTGACTGCTCCTCCCAGGTTCGAGAACATGGGGGAGTTGGAACAGAAACCGTTTTGCTTCTCCCAGGGAAGCAGCCTCTCTTTGTCTGAGACTTATGTGTTTCTGTGATTTGTAGCCACAACCCATAAAAAGACCTCCAGCTGTGCAAATCTCCACTTCCTAAGAAAAGG
>NW_015342788.1:0-209 GCF_001447785.1 Gekko japonicus
AGTGTTCTAACTTGTAACATCCAACAGCTACCCTTCCCGTTCGTCTCCTCCACCGGGAACGTGGAGAAAGGCCATTTCCGTGTCCCCACTTCAAAGCGTAGGGGCAGCCCTGCGAGATCACACCCACTGTGCTGCGGCCTGCCGGGTCTGCAGCGTGTTCTGGCCTCTGTGGCCCTCTCATGGACAATGTTCCCGCTAAGCTGTGGAGT
>NW_015342789.1:0-209 GCF_001447785.1 Gekko japonicus
GGAATACTCAGTCTGTTCATATAGTCCCTAGTTCCTATCTTGTCTTGTTGTGCTCACTTCCACTACTAACTACTCTGTCCATTAGAAGTGGGCTGTAGTCCACAGTGGAGAAGTGACCCAATAATATTGTGGGGAATGATGTATCTCACTCTGGGCCAGTTCCCAACCAGGGCTCCACAGAGCAGTGTGGTGATCACACTAGGCTGAAG
>NW_015342790.1:0-209 GCF_001447785.1 Gekko japonicus
CCGTGCAGCGGAGCGTTTCCTCGGAAGTAAGTCCCGCTCTGGTTCTTCTTTGACTCGGCGGGGCTTGCGAGTCAGGGTCACTGTTTGGAGCTGGGTTTGCAGGCGGGTGCCACTGACCCGTTCACTCGTTCCTCCGCGGCGGAGTCGTCGGAAGGCCGCGACACGTGAATAAGTGCAGAACAAGGCCGGATTTAAACTTGCTGAGGCCC
>NW_015342791.1:0-209 GCF_001447785.1 Gekko japonicus
ACTGCCATTTTTCTGGATTGTGCCCATCCCTAGTTATGAGCTCTTTAAATGTACATCTTCCAACCCCGGTATGGGAGCAGTCTTGTAGAGGTACTATACGGATGCAATCTTGTAGTGATGTTCAGGGGTAAATGTAGGGGAGGAGATAAAGACAACTTTTAGTTGAATTAGATTTTACCTCTATTAAGCATAGATAAACAGAAAAAAAA
>NW_015342792.1:0-209 GCF_001447785.1 Gekko japonicus
TTTTCCCTCCCCCACTATTTCCTCTCTCCTTTCTCTGAAAGGCCCCATAGCCTCTCCCATTCACCAGCCGGCTTATTTTATGTGTCTCCCTTCAGCTTTCCCTCCTTCCCCCCCTCTGACACCATCCAGTTGTGCAGTGGGGAACCCACAAGCATTTGTGAGTGTTTATTATTTACTTCCTTTATGCCCTGCCTTTTTCCACAATGGGG
>NW_015342793.1:0-209 GCF_001447785.1 Gekko japonicus
TCTATTCTTTGTCGTCTACTTTCATAGGTAAATAAAACTCCTTCTGGTAGTAGCCATTGGTAGCTGATTGTGTTTTTCCTCAATAGGCTTGTCAGGGTACTATACTCTCGCCTTCTCTCCCTAAGTCGCCAGGGTATCTCCTTTAGAAAATTTATCTCTGCCTCGTTTATCATTATTTTTTTCTCATTTGCAACTTTAAGTATTTTATC
>NW_015342794.1:0-209 GCF_001447785.1 Gekko japonicus
GTGAAAAAAGCCGGGGTGTAGGAGACCGTGATCGCACAGATGTGAGCCGTACAGGTGCCGAAGGCCTTGCTCCGGGCTTCCTTGGAGGAGAGACCCACAACGGCCCTCAGGATCATGAAATAAGACACGGTGATGCAGAAGATGTCAAAGCCTCCGATCAACAGAGCCACGGCAAGCCCGTAGATGGCGTCGACCCGGATGCTGCTGCA
>NW_015342795.1:0-209 GCF_001447785.1 Gekko japonicus
GTCTGTGCACTTAACCACTACACCAACAACCTTCACACAACAGAAAGGGAGGAAAGAGAGAACAATCAGCCAAATGGCTTGGCAGAAAGAAAAAAGGCCCTACCTGGTGCCTAAAACCAGGCAACGGTGGCGTCAGGTGGGCAGGTAGGTTGAAGAAGTTCCAGAAATGAGCCATCACCACTGAAGAGGCTGGTCCCTAGGGGCCTTAC
>NW_015342796.1:0-209 GCF_001447785.1 Gekko japonicus
ATGCTGATTTACTGGTGAAGAAGTGGCATGTATGCAGTATGGGAGGGGGAATTCAGTGTGAAGAAATAGAAAAAGTCACACAACTAGGTCCAGTTAGCACAAGGGAGAGAACAAAATGGGAAAGTTTGGGGTTGAAACAGCAGGGAGGGGGACGTTCGAAATCATCCCTCATCACAAATTGCTGGTTGCTGACTTCAGTCTTTAGGTGA
>NW_015342797.1:0-209 GCF_001447785.1 Gekko japonicus
AATTTAGAGGCCCTGCATAATTGGAGGTCCTACCCTGTAGCTTACCTAACTTGTGCATAGATCTGGCTCTGAGCAGCACCTTGCTTTTGGCCTGGAAACTAACAGGCAACACAACTGAGATAACATATACGTATGGGTAAAGCACTGCTGAAATACTCTACATTAATATCTCCAATACTAGACTGTGGAAAGGATGAGAATACATATTA
>NW_015342798.1:0-209 GCF_001447785.1 Gekko japonicus
CCTGCTGCCAGGAAAGGGGGCTGGCCCCTTATTTCAGCCTATTTTCCTTAGCCACGCCAGCTGAGAAGTGGTGAATTGCGTCCTCTTTCGGTGGCCCGAAGCAGATACACTCAGCAGGGCCAGCGGCTCTAGTGCAGCTTGGCCCGAGAGAAGCAGCAGGACAAGGCCCCGCGAGTCCCTGAGCGAAGAAGGGCAGGCTGCGGTGAGGC
>NW_015342799.1:0-209 GCF_001447785.1 Gekko japonicus
TTCAATCCTGTATATTGAGCTGCATATTTGTTATGCCATGCAAAGAGATGTCTCCCTTTTTAAAGACTTCAGTAGAAACTGATGGGATTAAAGGTTATTTGAATAAAGTGGCATTTGTCTCAAGTTACTTTGGAAATGTACAAAACGTAACTAAAGGCCCCCTTCCTAGATGTGCACTATTAGCCCCAACTCCCTCTTGGATAAACTTA
>NW_015342800.1:0-209 GCF_001447785.1 Gekko japonicus
TGTCATGAAGAATAACACTTAACGTGATAATTCCAGCTTGAATCAAGAATGATTTCTCCTAAAACCAGCTAATCTGTATTAACTCTGTCAACAATACTATCTCTTCTCAGCACGCTAACATTAAATCCGTCCAGTTTTTTCCACATTTCTCAAGCAAAAAGCCTTCTATCTAACTAGCAATTCACAAAACCAAAATAGGACACACGGTA
>NW_015342801.1:0-209 GCF_001447785.1 Gekko japonicus
CCCAGCCGGAGAGTCAGTGCTGTCCTTGACCCAACGCGTTTTTAACTGGTCTACATGGCGCCGCCACCGTCTGCCGTCAGCCACTTGGACTAAATACATTCGCGTACCAATACACTCACAGATTACTCCGGGGACCCAAGAATGTCCGGCGGCATAGTTTCGGGCAAACACCGTATCACCCTCCTGAAATGTGCGCACGGTCGTATGTG
>NW_015342802.1:0-209 GCF_001447785.1 Gekko japonicus
GACTGGATGGGCTACTGGCCTGATCCTACCTTGGCTTCTCGCCTGTTCTTGTGTTCTAATGCCGAGGAAGGATCATCCCTTCACATATCCAGCCTGTCAAGAAGAGGAGGCGGCCAGAAGGGACCGAAGCTGGTGGGAGGGGCTCCATTGGGAAAGGGGGCCTCTCATGGAGGAAGGGCTGTAATGGTTACTTACAACCAGCAGCTAGA
>NW_015342803.1:0-209 GCF_001447785.1 Gekko japonicus
CCAGTTGTAATTCCAGGAGATCTCCAACCGTAGGGAACCCTACGTGAGGTGGGGGAGGCTGAGAGACAGTTTCATGGGCAGCTTTTTGACTTGTAAGTGCAAGGAAAGGTACACATGGGAAATTATCTGTCTCGGCCCTCAAATACATGCGTGACAAAATTTATCTGGGAGCGTCTCACCACGAGGTGGTGTCTGCGGTCTGGAGAGGA
>NW_015342804.1:0-209 GCF_001447785.1 Gekko japonicus
AAATCCAATCTCTTCTTCTTCTTAAGGATATTCTTCTTCTGACTGCACTAACAGCTAGGAATGAGCCAGCATATTACTTATGGACGGGCCCATCAGCAAGCCAACCTGATGCTCCCTGCCAGATAAACCCTTGCTGCTAGAAATGCTGTGTTGCCAGATGCAACAGAGGCTGTTTTGGGGCAAATTCCAAACCACAGAGGGTGAGCGTA
>NW_015342805.1:0-209 GCF_001447785.1 Gekko japonicus
GGAGTTGAACTGTTATCATGCGTTACACAAAGATGACTATAGAAGACTATGAAGAGAAGGCATTTAGAAAAACATTACTGGGAAAGGTGAGGAAAAAGCAGAATTAGATGCTCTCTCCTTGTCTGCTGAATCGTCGCAACTTTATGGGTCAATTCAGATGAGAAAGTTCCCCACACATCTAGTGCCTTGACAGCAAGCAGAACTAATTA
>NW_015342806.1:0-209 GCF_001447785.1 Gekko japonicus
TTCAGAGGGTGGACTCTGTGGCATCACACACCCCTCCGGACTCCCTCTTGCTAGACCCCTCCTTCCCCAGGCGCTGCTACTGCAGATCTCCAGGGATTCCTCCAGTCGCAGTGGCAGCCCCGTCAGCGTTCCAGAGCGGTGTTGCTTGTGCCTCCAGTCCTGACCTAAATGGGTGCTTCTCTGAGAGACAGGGCAGTATAGTGGTTGGG
>NW_015342807.1:0-209 GCF_001447785.1 Gekko japonicus
TGTTTCCCAACCTGACCTTCATCGTGTGCACAGTGTACCTGGACACTCTGGGAAACTGAAGATCTGTGTGTTCCTGAAATATCCTCATTAAGGCCTCTTCCTCTACTTAGTCAATCGCTTAAAGTCTGGTGCTTAACAGTGCAACCCTAAGCAGATTCACACCCTTCTAAGTCCATGGAAATCAATTGACTTTGTAGGATAGGACTCTG
>NW_015342808.1:0-209 GCF_001447785.1 Gekko japonicus
GGGCTGCACCTGTATTCTTATGAGTTATTGAACTGTTGCAGGGGAAGACCAGGGATCTACAAGCCAGCCAGTGTAATGAGAGGGCTGGTGATGAATTAAGTCTTCAAAGCTTGAAGGAAGCACCCAGGCACCTAATTGCTGGGTGCCAAGCCATTGGATAGTAGCACATAGAGATGTCCAAGCTTGGACTAGATGACCCTGGAGGTCTC
>NW_015342809.1:0-209 GCF_001447785.1 Gekko japonicus
CGGGGCTGCCGAGAGCGGCTCCCACCCGGCTGCAGCAGGGACCTCTGGCGTCTGGAGGGCGGCGGCTCCGGGCCGAGGAAAAGGACAGCCGCAGCGACGTGGCGCCCTCGTGCGCCACGGAGCGCACCTGGAGAAGGAGGGATGGCGAGGAGGAAGGAAGGAAGGAAAGATCAGGGGAGGAAGGAAAGAAAGTCAGAAAGCTGATGGGG
>NW_015342810.1:0-209 GCF_001447785.1 Gekko japonicus
CAGTATATTGATGTAGAAAGCCCTCCTCCAATAAGACCTGCTTGGCTAGAGCTATTTTAATGTTTGGAGGCCGGTTAAGGCCTTTTTTCTTCTGCCGATCATTTGGATGTGGAGGCAGATGTGTGTTTTTGGATTTGGTTTAAGCTTTAAGTGTACTATGTGGTTTAAAAAAATATTCTGGTAAATTGTCCTGGAGTCACAAGTAACGC
>NW_015342811.1:0-209 GCF_001447785.1 Gekko japonicus
GGGGCCCTTTGCTAAAACCACTTGCCCACGTGCACAGAGCTTTAGGCCAGATTGGGACAGACCAGCACTGGAGAGCACAAGTCTGCTGCTGTTACGCACAATCCGTCTCTCGCAGCCGAGCCTTTCCCGCAGTATCCTTACAGAAAAAAGATGAGGGTGGGGGGGAGAAGGAGAAAGCCGGAGCTGATTTCCCTCTTTATTCTTAAGCA
>NW_015342812.1:0-209 GCF_001447785.1 Gekko japonicus
AAATAAGCTGGGGCCGGCCCTGCCAGTGGCTAGAGGATACCGACAGTTTTGAAGGGATTGCTTCTGGTTATCTGTTGCTGAAGGTCACAGTCACCATTGATGCCTCCCTAGATGGCTGGGAGGGGTCATAGTCAGGATTTTTCAATTCTTGGTGTTTGGCAGAGGACGAGCACAAGTTGCTCATCAATGTATTAGAGTTACATGCCATA
>NW_015342813.1:0-209 GCF_001447785.1 Gekko japonicus
TTCCATTCTGATAAATAGCAATGGGTACAAAATGGCAAAATGCGATTCAGTTCAGTTTATGGCATGCCGAGTTCACAAACTATGAACTGTCATGGACTTGTAGGGGCCAAATGAACCAGTTCAGTTTGGGAAGATCATGATGTGGTAGAACATCCCCACCCCAGCAATATACCAAAATTGCTGGGAATCTTCAGCTGACTCTCCTCTAC
>NW_015342814.1:0-209 GCF_001447785.1 Gekko japonicus
TGAGGATAAAAAATGAACCAATTTTATTCTTAACCTATAGTCAGAATGCTAAATAGTTCCTCTAAACTTAACAGCAAAAAATGCTATGTGGGCTGTAATTCCATGCCTTAGTGACATGCTTTTAAGCTGTCTGAGAGTGGGAAGATATGTTAATTTTTGACAGTTCGTGGTTTGTGAAGTAATGTTCATGGAAGGGTGCCTGATATGAA
>NW_015342815.1:0-209 GCF_001447785.1 Gekko japonicus
GCTTGCAGTGACTGAAAGAAAGATGGGCAGCGATCAAACCTGCCCACCTGGCCACCCAATGCTTTGGGTCACCCAATGGCCTTAGACGTTCCCCTGGTGTCCCTGAGGTGTCTACCACAGGTCCAGTTGAGGGCTGTGCTTGTGGCGTTCCATAACTCCAGGGACTTGCCAGTCCATGTGTACCTAGTAGCCAGTTTGGTGTAGTGGTT
>NW_015342816.1:0-209 GCF_001447785.1 Gekko japonicus
TGATTGAGGGGGGAGTTGTTCCAAAAAATTGCATCTTACCAAAGTTTGTTATACTCTAATTCATGGTTTCTGAATAACTGTCATACTACTGTACTTGAATGATTGGCAGTTTTCATTGGTATATTGATTGTTGCTGGATTATTGATTATTCCTGATGTTGAAAGTTAAAAGTTTTGTTTCTTGTTGGTATTTTTAATTTTGGAAAATAA
>NW_015342817.1:0-209 GCF_001447785.1 Gekko japonicus
TGTGTGTGTGTGTGTAAGAAAGTGCACACACGCATTCAGTCCCATTAATCTCTGCAATAACTCTGAGCAGAGATCATCATCCTTACTAGCAGAATGCCTGGTAAATATGATCAAAACGTGTACGGCAACATGGTCAGAAAAACAGACTACAGTGGAGTAGGTGAGCGACTGCTGAGCACCAACACCCCTTCCACAGCAGTTCTAGTTCA
>NW_015342818.1:0-209 GCF_001447785.1 Gekko japonicus
AAACTGCAGAAAAATGGTTCAAAATGCAACACTGGTTTCATAACTTTCAACAGCATGTTTAAACACACATACACAAATGGTTCAGTTGCAGACCAAGCAACTTTCAAGCTCTTAATTGCCCCTCTGAAACCACCTCACAATACTTGGTGTTATGTGAATGCCATTGTCCAGACTGGTGAGTTAGAACATAAGATAAGCCATGTTGGATC
>NW_015342819.1:0-209 GCF_001447785.1 Gekko japonicus
TTATTCACTGAAATGTGTGACTGGTCAGAACAATGCTATGCATACACTGATGCTATGAATGAATCTTAGCTCAGTATATGACAATATAGGCAATTCTAACAATTTTTTCAGTTTTTCAGTATATAACGATAATATTTTGCTACTAATTCTAAGTAAATAACATTACCTTAGTGTTACTGTACACTCAGTACTTGCTAAAAAAAATAGGA
>NW_015342820.1:0-209 GCF_001447785.1 Gekko japonicus
AATAAGGTTTTTCAACAGGGGGAGGGAGGGAAGATTATAAGGAGCGAACAAAAAGGGATTTTGGGTGTCACTCATGCTGACGGGAAACGGAGCTTAACACATAGCGTTTGGATGCCACCCTCTGGTGAAACGAGGTATAAGGCTTTCTTTTCAACCTCTCTGCCGTGTCGGCTATAAATTTTGGAGGGGGCATGTGTTGATACCCAAAG
>NW_015342821.1:0-209 GCF_001447785.1 Gekko japonicus
TGCCAGCACAAGGGTGGCCAACTGGTGGGAGTGTCAATGAAGGGGGCTCACCAACGACAAAATGACATCATCAGTGATGTGTTGACCTCCCTTCCCTCTGCAACCGGAATTGACATCTGTGCATCAACATGGATACTCCAGAACTCAGGCAAGAGTTCTGCTGAACTGCTACTTCCCCCAGTGCCATGATTATGTCACTTCCAGTCACA
>NW_015342822.1:0-209 GCF_001447785.1 Gekko japonicus
TATTTATTTTCCTTCGGCGCACTATCCCTCTTATTATTCAACCCCTTTATTGGGACTTCTTATTATAGCCTAGATAAATCCTACCTTCTTTCCCCCTCCTCCAAGTTCCACGCCTTAATTACTTACTTACATACACCTTGCTTGTTAATTTATTTGTGCTATATTATCTGGATAGTTTACAAATTCATAAAGTTACTTAGCTTCGGCTG
>NW_015342823.1:0-209 GCF_001447785.1 Gekko japonicus
CTCCCAAGGGCAGGATTAGCTGGAAGCAGTGGAGGTGTTCAGATACCTTCTCCAGGCTGGGGGCAGGGAAGATGGCCTCTCTAGTATAGCTAAAGGGGGGAGATGGGGGGGGAGAAAGGGAGTCATAAAATTGCAGAGAGCAGGAAGGGCTACCAAAGGCACCTCTCTCCCAAGGGCTTATATACAGGGCCGGCTCACCCACTAGGCGA
>NW_015342824.1:0-209 GCF_001447785.1 Gekko japonicus
GCACACTTAACCACTACACCAAACCCAAAGGGATATAAGCATATGATGGTCTTGCACTGACTCTTCTGTAGATGTGGTTTTCTTGTGTAGACTGTTATACTACTAAATCTGTATATCTAATAGCCACATGGTGGTTCTTCTGTGGTACTTATATCCACTGACTGAGGCCACATGGAGAGAAGAGAGATCTTTCTCCAAACTTTGGGGGA
>NW_015342825.1:0-209 GCF_001447785.1 Gekko japonicus
CTGCCAGACAGTTGGGGAGATACAGAATATTGTAAATATAGTATTTCAATTTATTTTATTATGTATTTAATTCATTTATTCCCCAAATTTCTCCCCAAGGGGGACCCAAAAGGGCTTAACGTCATTCTTCTATCATAAGTTGTATCCTCACAGCAACCCGGTGAGGTAACTTAGGCTGAGAAGTGTGTGACTGGCCTAAGGTCACCCAG
>NW_015342826.1:0-209 GCF_001447785.1 Gekko japonicus
GCATTTAAAATGGACTACAGTAAAGTGTATGTGCTGCTTTTGCACCAGTGCATTTGGTGGCACTGCCACATGCACATAATTGACTGGATCAGTGTACAGTTTCCAGGTGGCAGTGTGAAAAGTCATGAATCCAGTTAATACAAACAGACACAAACATACTCATTTTGGGAGCCAGGGAGGGAAGCAAAATGTGCACAGCTAGAGCTGGA
>NW_015342827.1:0-209 GCF_001447785.1 Gekko japonicus
TACCTGAGGCTTCCCAGAAAACTGCTACTGCCCTCTCATCGAATTGTCCAAATTAACAAAACAACAAATCAATACTGTCCGCCATACAGTATCCTGCTCATCATAGGCCATGACTACTTCAATCACCCTCAGACAACACACTTGGCTGCATTCTACCACCCTGCAACCTGATATAAAATCGAAGGTGGAAGATCTACCCTTTGATGGGG
>NW_015342828.1:0-209 GCF_001447785.1 Gekko japonicus
GCCGCTCTGAGACTCCAAGTGAAAGGGGAGGTATAAATCGAATCTCTTCTTCTTATCAAAACTCTTACAGCATTTCTGAACAAGCCAAATCATCAGGACAGAAACAGGTAGACGTTGCAAGGACTTGCAACTCCGGGAAGGGCGTCCAAATTGACAAGCCTACATGATGGAGAAGCAAATGTTTTTACACCCCACTTTTCTCTACCTTA
>NW_015342829.1:0-209 GCF_001447785.1 Gekko japonicus
CTTTTTCTACGAAATGACCCCTGAGTCAGGTATTCCGTGTTAAAGAAAATGACCTCCAATTCCACTCAGTACAATAGTCTTCTGAATGCACTGCAACATTTTGTGGCTACTAGCTGTGATTTCAGTGAGGGAAAAAAGAGAACCCTGATTCTAGCACACCAGAGGGAATGCAGACAGGCATGCTGAGTTGCTGTATTGAAATCAGCTTA
>NW_015342830.1:0-209 GCF_001447785.1 Gekko japonicus
CTATGTGGTCTCATTCCATAACGATTTTCCCACACGTAGTTCCAGTATCTCCTGATACTGCCCTTTCCTGGGATGTTTTTGTCTGTAACCCAGAAGTCTTGCAGTAATGCCATGCAGTGTTGCAAACACAGTGCAAGCCACTTTCAGTGTTGTTCATTCTCTGGTTCCCTTTGGATCCCTCAGATCATAAATCATCCTCATTTGCTGAC
>NW_015342831.1:0-209 GCF_001447785.1 Gekko japonicus
ATTTCATATTCTCTCCTTAAAAACAAATTGTAGGTATCTAATTTTGAAAACCCTTCCCACTTTCTGTTCCAGTCACTGTTCCTTTTTCTCTCTCTTCCTGTCTCCTCCTCTCAAGATCCTCTTTATACACAAGTGCAGTCTGCTTAGCATTACAGAAGTAAATAAGGTAGCTCCTAGAACAAAGTCGGGGTCCGGGGGCACCTTTAAGA
>NW_015342832.1:0-209 GCF_001447785.1 Gekko japonicus
GGTTGTGCTGCTTTTGGTGACTGGTACAAGTCACCCACTTCACTGCAATATGCTCTTTATCAGGTGTATGTAGAGCTTGAAGACAACTTACATTGTTCATGAAACATCCTTGGACTGTTGGTAGGAAGTAAAAAAAGTTTTAAATAAGTAAATTTTATCTAACATATACTATGAAGTGTTAAATACCATGATATTTCAGCTATCAAAAA
>NW_015342833.1:0-209 GCF_001447785.1 Gekko japonicus
ATGAGCACCTCCCCCCGTATTCGGGGGGGGGGTTCCAAATGAGCAGAGGAGGAGCAGGCGGCTCCGGAGTGATCCGAAAAGCCGCTTCGAATCACAGCGCCATTGCCAGAAGTCTCATTAGAGCATTACTTTAAATAATCAAATTATCCATAATGTTAGAAGCAATGTGTTTTCTTTTTCTTTATAATAGATTTTTATTAAAGGTAAGG
>NW_015342834.1:0-209 GCF_001447785.1 Gekko japonicus
AATGTGCTACTGAGCTTGAATCTAAAAATGACCATAGCTCAGTGATCCCCAGTGTGGCCCCCATGGATACCCTGGCAGACTCTGATGGGTTCCTTGGTGCCTGTTCTTCCCCAGTTCAGATCTTCCCTCAAAACCAATAGCCACTGGACCCGGAGGCAACAACTTTGTGCCTGCAGGGAGCACCCATTCAAGAGACAGATGCCTCCATT
>NW_015342835.1:0-209 GCF_001447785.1 Gekko japonicus
ATAAAGCAGAAGTCCAGTAGCACTTTAAACACTAATATTTATTCCAACATGAGCTAAGGTCCTAGCTCTGCTCTTAAGATTCACGTTACTACATTCAAATTGCACCAGCTTTATAGAATGTTGCAATCACAGATATTGACCACCGGAGGGAGCCAAAAGCACACGCTAAATTTCTATATGAAGAACAAAGTTTTGAGTCCAGTGACACC
>NW_015342836.1:0-209 GCF_001447785.1 Gekko japonicus
CGATTGGTATATGGAAATACAGTGTAAGGGACATAATACTAGGTGGGCAGCCACCGAGGAAACTCAAGAATACAGGCTATGAGTTCCAGCCTGCTGAGGTGGAGGGCTATGGGGGTGCTTTAGTGGGGAGTTCAGACATGGAACTAAAGGGCAGGGATCTATGGGGCAGGTAGGGGAAGAAGGAGGATGAGATTGGATTTATGCCCCGC
>NW_015342837.1:0-209 GCF_001447785.1 Gekko japonicus
TTGTGCTCTTATTGTCCCTTGTTTTCTGTTGTCTCACCTACTGCTTGGAGAACAGCAGCATGGCATGGGGGGATAGTTCCACAATTAACAGTGCAGAGGGTAGGGGGAGATATGACTGAGAGAGGAAATAAACAAGCTAGGTACAGGGAAGGGACAACAAATATTTGTGGACTGCTGTCTTTTCCAGTTGTTCTTCCAGATGGGGTGGT
>NW_015342838.1:0-209 GCF_001447785.1 Gekko japonicus
CCTTTGTTGCAGCAGGTCATACGTGTGCTGAAATCTTACTGGGAAGACGGGAGGGAGAAATCAGCACTCAGAGGTCTCATGGGAAAGGAAGCAGGCAAATCTGCTGAACAGTCACAATGGCTTCACTAATGTAGTTTCTAAGTGATCAATGGAGCCTTAATAATGGCTGCTTTTACTCAGGGTTGCGAACTGCCACCCTCTGTCCCCCA
>NW_015342839.1:0-209 GCF_001447785.1 Gekko japonicus
TTAGGAAGCCACCCAGTAAACCAATCCCATAAGCCCTCGAAACCTACATCTTGCTTAACATGTCCGGTGAGGTTTTTTCAATGCTCTGAGTGTAAACAGAAATGTGTAACATTAGAAATGTTGGCAAGTCTTTCCCAGATATTGAAAGTCATTCTTTCTCACAAAGGGGGATGCTGAGCTATCCCTTCCCCCATTGGCACCCACAGCAA
>NW_015342840.1:0-209 GCF_001447785.1 Gekko japonicus
TACAGGGTGGGTGCATCCCACCCCCCACCTTTGCTTCCCTCCACCTTCTTTTACAATCCCCCTCTTTCTCACCCTCCCCTTCTCTGTTAATCTGTCCCCTCTATTTCTCCCCTTCCTTTCTCTGATAATTTTGCATTCTCTTTCTCCCCTCTCATCTGTCAATCTTGCCCCACCCCTTCTCTGTCAATTTTCCTTTCTTTATTTCCCCC
>NW_015342841.1:0-209 GCF_001447785.1 Gekko japonicus
TTTGTGCCCATCCCTAATCATGTAATTCAGAAAAGGCTTACTATGAATGTACCCTTGACTTGGATGGCTCAGGCTAGCTAATCTCATCATATGGTCCTTTTAAAATCAGAGATGCTGGGGACTGAACCTAGGCCCCACCAATAATCTCAGGAGCTAAGCAGGGTCAACCCTGTTTAATACTAGAATAGGAGACCACCAAGCCATCTCTG
>NW_015342842.1:0-209 GCF_001447785.1 Gekko japonicus
ACTGCCACTAAAGTGGAGGAGCAAAACAGCCAATAAAAATACCGGAATCGAAACAAGGGGCCTACGCTCTCGGCAGAGGCTCCAGGGGGATAACTCCCTAACAACATGCCTTTCAGCTACCTTGAAAGGGAAAAGGGGGGATTTAAATATTAATACATCTTCACTTGCTCCCGGACACTCGAAAACTCCTCTCTCTCTCTCTCTCTCTC
>NW_015342843.1:0-209 GCF_001447785.1 Gekko japonicus
CCTAGAGAAGAGGTTGATTCTCTTTCACTTCAATACAATCAGAATTGCTATCTGAGATTGGGATAATTCCCAGTCATAAATATGAAGCACAATAAATGGATATATATACTTTTAGTTGTGCTGCAATACCAGAAAGCTTTCCTGGCAGTGGCTGACTGCAGAATGCATCCCGTGAATGAGATCTTTCCTTCAACCCCTGTTCTTAGATC
>NW_015342844.1:0-209 GCF_001447785.1 Gekko japonicus
TTACCTTTACCTTTAATTCGACTGAAGTCAGTGGGCTTAGAAGGCTGTGACTCTTCTCAGTATTGCCCCATAAGCGTTTTCAAGACGAGAGTATAACGGGAGGTAAAAGAAAAGGGACGTTCCAAATTCAGGAGATGGCAAGAACCACTGCCATTTTTTAAAGTCCTTCTGTCAGTTCCAAAATGATATACGGTGGAGGGAGGCCCTGA
>NW_015342845.1:0-209 GCF_001447785.1 Gekko japonicus
CGGGAACACGAGACAGCCGACCTCCAGTGCGCCTCCTCCAGGAAAGGGGAGGTCACCTTGAAACTGCGTTCCCCAACGTGGTGCCCACGGGCGCCACGGCGCCTGCTAGTACTTCCCTTGACGCCCACCAAGCTTTTCAGAAAGTGGGTGTGGCCGCTGGAAGGCAGGTCTTGTGACTGGCTGCCTGGGCTTTTTTTGTAGAAAAAGCC
>NW_015342846.1:0-209 GCF_001447785.1 Gekko japonicus
CCAAGCAGGGTGCTGGTGCACATGACAAGCTGCAGTGCGCTGCATTTCCGATGGCGGCTCACAAAGCGCAATTTTGCCATTGTTAGTCTTTTCAGCATCTTGAGGGGAAAGACTGTGGACAGCCGGCCTGTCCCTGCCCTGTTTTGGAGAGGCATGGCTTTGGGGACAACACCATCGCAGCAACGCTCCCTCTAAGTGGTGGAGTCTTG
>NW_015342847.1:0-209 GCF_001447785.1 Gekko japonicus
AAACAGGATATAAATATCTAAATAAATAAATCTCCCATTTCTCAGTAGTGAGTGAAAAGGTGTTCAGCGTGCTCAGAATCTGATGCTAAAACCCATGTTCGTTTATCATCATTGCTCATTCGCATTTCACCCAGCCCCCTCCCCACAATCCATCTCTGTCCTACTCCTGCAAAGATTCTTGCCCCTGGGAAGGGGAATCTGAGCTTATA
>NW_015342848.1:0-209 GCF_001447785.1 Gekko japonicus
ATTGGTGCATGAATCACTTCATCCCTCCCATACTGCCTTGTTGAGTGGCAGCAGGAAATGGGGAGACCAGGCTATATTGGGAGACCTGATCTCCCCTCCCCTAGTCTAGAAGGGCTCACAACCCAGCAGGTGGGACACATAAGAGTCCTAACTCATAGTCCAAAGACAACTGGAGTACAGTATCTGCTAACCGGCACATGAAGCAGCAG
>NW_015342849.1:0-209 GCF_001447785.1 Gekko japonicus
AAAGCAAAGCAAAGGACTGATAATGCAACTTAGAGTTTGGTCTGTAGAGCATGCAATTTCATCTCAACAGGGTTAATGTTTCTGAAATAACCACTGTGTTACAGTTTGTTTAATCTTAATTATCTTTCTTCCCTCCTGCCAGAATTAGGGTTGCCACTCCCCCCGAAGGGGTTGGGTTTTCCCCCAATGTTGGGTCCCCCAATCTGCCC
>NW_015342850.1:0-209 GCF_001447785.1 Gekko japonicus
TCTGCCGGGTTTCGAGGTATTTGGATCCCGAGATATGGTAAAGAACTGATTACTTTTCGGAAGCCATATGTTTTGCTGATTTGACGTTCGGTCATCTCAGATAAATTAAAAGGCATTATATAGGACTTGCTATGGTTTATCTTCAGTCACGAGATCTGTTTGAATTATTGTAGCAGACAGTTGAGATGCCATAGAGAGATTTCTGGTTC
>NW_015342851.1:0-209 GCF_001447785.1 Gekko japonicus
TGCAAACAGAGGACTCAGGATTTTGGACAGCTACCGTTTTCCCCATCTGCAGTGGCTTCTGGCAGCAACCAAAGAGCTGTTTTATGTTGCTTAGCTTACACGCAGGGGGAAAAATCCGAATCTCTTCTCCCTCCCACTCTTAAAAAGTGACTTACAGCAAATAGGAATAAAAGTGAACATTAATGAGTAACCCGATGGCCACCAGTTAC
>NW_015342852.1:0-209 GCF_001447785.1 Gekko japonicus
CTGCCTCTTCACCCAGTGGAGGCAGCGGAAGAAACCATTTGGGCCTCCTCGAAGTATTTCCTTTAGGTGGCAGCCTTACAGAAACAATGCAGCCCTCCATACCTCTGTCGTTACTGTTGCTATACTTAGAGCAAGCCAGCAAGTTTATCAGAACAAAACCAACTAGAAGTGCAGGAGTTCTTCGAAGAAGACGAAGAAGAAGAAGAAGA
>NW_015342853.1:0-209 GCF_001447785.1 Gekko japonicus
ATAAGGAGGCTCCGTGT
Source organism: Gekko japonicus (assembly GCF_001447785.1). Taxonomy (NCBI): domain Eukaryota; kingdom Metazoa; phylum Chordata; class Lepidosauria; order Squamata; family Gekkonidae; genus Gekko; species Gekko japonicus. The sequence goes on from NW_015342853.1 coordinate 18, forward strand.
CCCAGAATCACATACTTAAAAGAAAAACAGGCTGACCGTGGGGGTTCCAGTACCCGACCCAAGCACCCACCTCTTGAGGTGGTTGTAGACACGCAGCCCCGTCTCGTGCTCTTTGCGAGGGTCCTGGAAGTGAATGCGGCAGGTGAACCGCAACTGGTGCTCCCCCAGCCCCAGTTCCTTGAGCGCTTGCTC
>NW_015342854.1:0-209 GCF_001447785.1 Gekko japonicus
GAGCCACTGCAGCTTCTCGAGTCAGCCATAGGGCATAGTTAAAGAAAGCCATTGGGCTAGATTCACACCATGGAATTAGATTGGAAGGAGCTGTCCTTCTGCTCACCTTTGGGTCCAATCCATTATATTCTTCTCACTACGTGGGTGTGTGTGTAAACTATTTCCATTTTTATTAGAATCAAACAGTGTTGCAGGCTTGAATTGTTTTC
>NW_015342855.1:0-209 GCF_001447785.1 Gekko japonicus
TACTACAATCCTGTGAGGCCGGTTAGGCTGAGAGAGTGTGGCTAGCCAGCCCAAGGTCACCCAGTGAGCTTTCCTGACAGAGTTTTGATTCAGCCCTGGGTCTCTCAGATCCCAGTCTGGTACTCTAACCACTACACTATGCTGCCTCTGGATCATCTTCTGAAATGCTGCTTCTCTGTACACAATACAGCCACCTGTACTGGTCCATT
>NW_015342856.1:0-209 GCF_001447785.1 Gekko japonicus
GAAGGCTCCGCAGAGGAAGGCAACGGCCAGCCGCCTCTACTTCTGGGGTCGCCGTCAGTCGGCTGCAGCTCGACGGCGCGCACGCCCCAGCGTCCTGGACTAGAGCTCCGCAGCGGAATGCTCCCGAGAGCAGCCGCCGGCCGTCGAGGGCGCCCTCGCCCCAGCTGCGCTTTACGCGCACCGAGGAGAGGCGCGTTACCAAAAGCGCT
>NW_015342857.1:0-209 GCF_001447785.1 Gekko japonicus
GGAAGAAAAACAAATGTGAGTGAACCAAAAGAGCTGGAACTTTCAGAAACAGTGAGTACTCCCAATTCCAGAATTAATTTTAGCATTTCTCCTACTCAAATACACCAGGATTAAGGAAGAATGGGATGCGGTTAGGAATTCTAGTACAATAAAAGTGTGAAATGGGGGAAATCATCCCTATTTCCCCATTTCCCTACTGTTGTGAGTAC
>NW_015342858.1:0-209 GCF_001447785.1 Gekko japonicus
CGGGGCATCGGGTACGCGTCGAACTGAGCTATTTTATTCAGTTCTCGGTAGTCGATACAGAACCGTACGCTCTTGTCGGGTTTTGGGACGAGGACGATGGGGCTTCTCCATGCGCTCGTAGAAAGCTCTATGACATCCATTTGGAGCATTGTCTCCACTTCCCGTTCGACGGCTTCTCGGAGTTTGGGGGCTATGGGTCTTCAGGGGAC
>NW_015342859.1:0-209 GCF_001447785.1 Gekko japonicus
TGGGGTGTGGATGCAATGCATACATTAGATGCCGAACTGCTGACACTGCATTATTGATTTCCGGAGACCTGGCCTTGGACTGCACAACACGTCTTTGATTGAATTCTAAAGACCTGACCTTGAACGCACAACATTGGACTTCAGAAACCTCCTCTGGCTTTATTTTATTTATTTATTTACTTGGTGAATATTTTGTGTATGTGTGTGCC
>NW_015342860.1:0-209 GCF_001447785.1 Gekko japonicus
GCTCTTGCACCAGCCTCCAGATTATCTGGAGGAAGGGCTGCACTTTCCCAGGAACAAAATCTACGACATGCCATGTACAATCTACAAAACACTGCCCTGACTGCATTTTAAACCTTTGTGCTGCAAATCCTCATTCTGACAGGGGGTCTACAACATGCCAAATTTACAACATGCCAAAGTACAATATTTCTGGACTGCACACAACAATG
>NW_015342861.1:0-209 GCF_001447785.1 Gekko japonicus
ATGACAAAAATGACCTCCACCTGTTGTGATTAGGCAAGGAGCACAATGTTGGTGCCTGTAGAGCATACCAGCAGTTCACCCCAAAGGTGAAGAGCAACAGAGCCTAGAGGCATAAGGCTATGTTATGAGGGAAAGCTCTTTCTTCAGCAGACAAACAAGACGAACCAACTGTCTCAGTCGAGCACCTATCAAGGCCACTGTCTCTGACT
>NW_015342862.1:0-209 GCF_001447785.1 Gekko japonicus
AGCCGCTTTGGGATCCCCATTTGGGAGACAAATTAAATAAAGGAAAGGCCTCTTCTCGAGACCATGAGAGAGCTGCTGCCAGTCAGAGCAAACGGCGGTGAGGATCTTGGAGGGTTCCAGGCATTTCCGTTAGATTCTTTCTCGCTCTCTTGCCCTTACAGCCGGCCATTGTTTAACTTTCAGAATGACAAAAAGGTCCGAAACCTCTG
>NW_015342863.1:0-209 GCF_001447785.1 Gekko japonicus
TGTTGTTTATGTATGTTAATATTAGCTAGTAAGCATAGAACCAATCAGGCGATAGGCACGTTTTTCCCTCCAGAGAATGGGAGGAACTATTCCTAATGAAATTAGTTTGGGAATGTCTATTGGCTAAGCTATACATTGAGTATGCTATATGCAGTTTGTCACGTACACAAGAGATGGGGCTTTGGGGTAAACTTTCTCTCCTTTGTTCT
>NW_015342864.1:0-209 GCF_001447785.1 Gekko japonicus
CCCCCCCCCAAGTTTTAATAAATTAAATCATATCTAATTTAAATCACATTGTTTTTAATTTAACTTAAGCGTGCCTCTTAAAAATGAGCTCATCTAAAATGAATTTTGAGCATTCATACATGTTAGTGTACATGCTCAATTTCAATGAAGTGCAGGAGCTAAAGGTAATGTAGATCAATGTGATGAGACAGAGTCAGTGGGAAAGGGGT
>NW_015342865.1:0-209 GCF_001447785.1 Gekko japonicus
TGATGTGAAAATATACAGCTGCTAGAAGGGTGGGGTTTTTTTTTGCTACATTAATCATAAAAGATGTAGAGCAGAGTTGAATCCTCTTCTCCACTCACACTCAGTTTCTCCATGCATTTTCCTCCCTTTCTGGCCTCAGAACTGGGCAACAGACTCTTATTGTACCACTGCTCTTGAAGAACTCAGAAACAATAGGCCTGGCCAGAACC
>NW_015342866.1:0-209 GCF_001447785.1 Gekko japonicus
TCCATCACTTGAATAACTTTCTTTAGAACCTACATCTAACAATTTGTGATGAAGGTACATAAAATAATTCCACATTCAAAAATATTATCTGAAAGAAATAGGGAAGTGTTTCAAAAGAAGAGTAAAATAAATAAATCATGTGCTAGGATATGGTACTGTCCGGTCTAGCAACAATAAGCTGATGTAAACAGGGATTGGTTGTGGAGTTA
>NW_015342867.1:0-209 GCF_001447785.1 Gekko japonicus
CTCCTGTAACAGGGGCACGATAATCCTGGCCTACCTTGCATGAGTTTATCCGTGAGGAAATGGACACGCAAGTGCTTTGAACAAGGGACACAACACACAGTATTCTTTATGAAGTTCTCTGTGTGTCTGCTCTGCTTTGCGTGTGTGCGTGTGTGCATGTATGCATGTGCAAGCCCAGCAAGGGAGGCCGGTGCAAGCGGGCTTATGTG
>NW_015342868.1:0-209 GCF_001447785.1 Gekko japonicus
TCAGAATTCCAAGGGTGTCCACAGACTCAGAAACAGGTTGGGGAGTCCTGCCACACACTACGTAGCAAGGTCATTGGGTGATCTTGACCAGTCATTCTCTCTTAGCCAATCTTACCTCACGGGGTGGTTGCGAGGATACAATGGAGTAGGCGAGAACCACACACTTCACCAGAGCTCCTTTACGGAAGAGATTAAAAATATGATTTTTT
>NW_015342869.1:0-209 GCF_001447785.1 Gekko japonicus
TGTGTTTCTTGAATTAGTAAAATGTCTGGGAAACTTTTTATTAGGTTAGACTGTATTCTTTTTAATTTGATCTTATTATCAAGCCCTCTCACATTGATAGATAAAACTGTCAGGGAAGACAGGATAATTTGAAAGAGCTTTTCTGAAAGAAAGCACCAAATGTTAACAAAAATTTATAAGAATCAATTGATATTCTCTCTATAAAATTT
>NW_015342870.1:0-209 GCF_001447785.1 Gekko japonicus
TGAACGATGTCTTGAATAAAAGCTTGTTACGGATCATCGTCTCCCGCCTCTCAATACTTAAAACTGAATATTAGGCTGAGTCCCTGGAGCGGGAAGCCTTTCCCTCTTGCGTTGTTGTCCGTATGATATTTTAATCCAGACGGACTCTCTTAAATTTTGGTGTATAAGCCGCTTCGAGTCCAGTCTTCAGAGAAAAAACAGAAAAGAGG
>NW_015342871.1:0-209 GCF_001447785.1 Gekko japonicus
CATTCACGCACGGCTGACCAGACCCAGAGTGGGCTTGGGGAGGTGAAGTAACCTCCTGAAGGTCCGACATCTGAGGCAAACCCTCCTCCAGAAGAATCATTTCCACTCCACTTCCAGGGCACTCCCAACGCCCTGGGGAGGTTCAGGGTTCGGTCCACCCTTCAGACGTCACGGCGACGGGTGGCAGTCCTGCCCGGGAGCAGCAGGGG
>NW_015342872.1:0-209 GCF_001447785.1 Gekko japonicus
GACCTTCTGGTCTGCAGTTCAGTATCTTAGCTACTTGAGCCACCGCAGCCCTGACTGTGTTTACTATGAATGCTGTTTTGAAAAGAAGAAAAGCTTCTAAATACGCACCAGCCTTCTCTAGGCTAAGGCACCCATGTGCCCTCCCCCCCCCTTCTTGCTCTGCACCTGCTCCCCCGGGTTTCACCAACTAGAAAGTTTTCTAGCTCCTG
>NW_015342873.1:0-209 GCF_001447785.1 Gekko japonicus
ATTGGAAATTATACTACCAGACAGCGGCGTTAGTATGGATTAAAGAATGGATAATCCTGGAAGATAATAGAACCCTGTCATTAGAAGGCCATGATCTCTATATGGGATGGCACTCCTACATTTGGTACGACAAGGATAAAGTACACTCTATCTTTACCCAACATCTTTTGAGAAGAGCACTAAATATGGTGTGGAAAGAGATAAAAGAA
>NW_015342874.1:0-209 GCF_001447785.1 Gekko japonicus
TCTTTGTGCCAGGCCTTTTGATAATGAAGCAAATGAGGTTTATTGAGGCACGATAACAAAGAATATATGGTGGAGATCAAACCTCTCAAATGAGTTGAGTCATCAAACATGAGTTTTTCGAAGTCAGTGAGTTTGATACGTAGAGATTTGCAAGTTTTGGAGTTAAGAAGTTGTCTGACCTGAAAGTATTCATACCAGGGAATTACTAG
>NW_015342875.1:0-209 GCF_001447785.1 Gekko japonicus
CAAATTGTTGATTTATCTTGGCCAGTTGCAAATTGCACCAATTCCAAGTGCAAAGGAAATACATAGAGGAGCAGCTGACATAACAAGTTTTTCTGGGTCTGGGAAATAAAATAAAAGAATATTAATAATTGATTAGAAAATATTTGGAAAGTCTGGAATTAATTTGTTGATTATTTTTGCTTTGGGTTTCAGCACTGAAATGAGGCCAT
>NW_015342876.1:0-209 GCF_001447785.1 Gekko japonicus
CCCTGCAGGAAAAGTTGTATGTGAGGATGTTTAGTTAAACTAGGGCCACTGATCTTGGTGAGAACCGTTGATAAGGCAACCACCTGCCTGCGCAAAGTAGCCGCCTTTAAGCCGGAATCCAACCCATCTTGCAAGAACAGAAGGATTTCAGACACCCCAGAGGAAAGAGGTTCCAGATGCTTTCTTCTACACCACCGTACAAATGCCTT
>NW_015342877.1:0-209 GCF_001447785.1 Gekko japonicus
TAGACACTTTGGGCTTGGAAAGACTTGAGATCGCTACCCATCTTAAAGTAACATGGACATAATTATTAGAAGCTGACATTCTGGAAATACCGCGTTTTGCCCTGTGATACCACAGGAGGTCTCTACTGGGTGGAGTGAGATTGAAGTACTTCCAGAGAGCAGTTTCTTCAAGAATACAAAACTGATGTCATTAACAAGGTGTAACATAG
>NW_015342878.1:0-209 GCF_001447785.1 Gekko japonicus
CAATATTGTCACGTACGCACACCACAATATATAGGTAAAATCTTTTGTATCAATACTTCTGATCAGATAAAATCAGTAGCTTATGATTCACTGATCACCTGCTCATAACATGTATTTCAAAACAGACATCAATGTGTCATCATGGTAACCTGATCAGTTACAAAGCCAGCACGTGTGTGTAAGTGTGCCAGCATTTCTTTGCTCTGATA
>NW_015342879.1:0-209 GCF_001447785.1 Gekko japonicus
ACTGTGGGCCAAAAATTAGCATGAACTCTCCAGGGCTGAATTGGGAGGCAGAAGTCTTATCTCACTACAGATGCTAAATTACACGCCCCTAAGCATTTCTCCTCTTCTCTAATCAAGCTGATCATGATGTGCATTGTTCCTTTGCGTCCTGAGTCCTTTAGGGAGTGGTGTGCACACATTGCTCTTCCGCATTCTCATTTTTGTCACTC
>NW_015342880.1:0-209 GCF_001447785.1 Gekko japonicus
GGTCCCTTCCAACTCTATGATTCTAACAGCCTAACATGGCTCCTCATCAGAAGGGATCTGATAAAGTCAGGGGGAGTGGATAATGAAGCTATAGCTTGGTTAGATTTGAGTACAGTAGCATCTGAGAGCAGTGATTCCTACCTTTTTTTGGTATAGTGACCACATGTCCAAATTTACTTTGTACAGTGACCCATGGGGTCCATGGGGTC
>NW_015342881.1:0-209 GCF_001447785.1 Gekko japonicus
GATCTGATGAGATCAAGCTAGTCTGGGCTGAACTTCAGAGCTGAACCCACTTCAGAGCTGAACTGCAACACAGATCCATTTTGCAATTGCAATATAGGTCAGGATCCTTCATGAGCATGAAGCTGTGTAGTCATTGGGCTGTGAGGAAGTCTACATCCAATTTCATTCTTTGGGTATGGCACACCAGCATGTATGATTTCTCAGTCACG
>NW_015342882.1:0-209 GCF_001447785.1 Gekko japonicus
ATATCATGAATGGAAATGCAATGCCTCCAACATGGAATCAAGCAAGAATAATCGTTATACCCAAAAAAGGGCGAGATCTAACACACACTAGTTCATACCGCCCTATTTCCTTACTCAATACTGACTACAAAATATTCACAGCCACACTTACAAAGCGTCTTAACACATTTATCACAACTCTAATACACTCTGATCAATCAGGCTTTATC
>NW_015342883.1:0-209 GCF_001447785.1 Gekko japonicus
GGGGGGGGGCAGTGAGGGAAGTAAAGGTGCTCAGGTTTCTCACTGCAGAAGCCTGCTCTGAGACAGCCAGAAGTGTTATGAAACCTCTCTTTGCAAGAAGCCTGTGTGCCCCTTAACACTTCACTCCTTGACTTCTCACTCTCTTCCCAGCTCCAGGCACAGTGGCTTAAGCAAGAGAGTGAGAGCGCAAGCTGGCTCTGAAAAAAGGA
>NW_015342884.1:0-209 GCF_001447785.1 Gekko japonicus
GTCATGTAACTTGACAAATAACATTATTCTTTGGCTGTTTGGCTTGATTTTAATTTTTCAGTTAATATTAAAACATCACCTGCACTTGATTTAGGTCACCAGGCACTCACCCCTGCTCAATATAGTTCAAGTTTGGATTAGTCTCACTTGTGTGGTCATAGTAGCCCTGTGTCAAAAAACACAACATAGAGTTGGAGAAAATGGTCACC
>NW_015342885.1:0-209 GCF_001447785.1 Gekko japonicus
TAGACCACTTTTCTTGGTAAGACTCAAGGCGTATTGCAGGATAAAGCGGTGTCATCAGACAGCACAATCAGTGCACCATGCAAATAGGACTGAGAACTGCAGTATTGGAGAACAATGCAGACAGACTCTCCAAGGCAAGTGATAAACACTGGAGGATTTTTAATGCATCAGTTCCACTTCGGAAACAAACCTAGTTAATTCCAAACTTT
>NW_015342886.1:0-209 GCF_001447785.1 Gekko japonicus
TGCCCCACTTCTGGCTCCAAGTCTATTAGGGCCTTAAAGGTAAGGACTGGCAGTTTGAATTGTGCCTACAAGTGAATAACCACAGCAGTTCTTTCAGCACAAGGGTGACAGAATCCCTGTAACCAACCCTTGGTAGTAGCCTGGCTGCTGTATTTTGGACAAACTGACGTTTCCAAACCCTTTTCAAAGGCAGTCCCACATAGAGCACA
>NW_015342887.1:0-209 GCF_001447785.1 Gekko japonicus
TTGATTAATAACCTGCCAGCTGTATTTTCGGACCTGTGGAAATTTCCAAAGGTTTTTCAAAGGCGGCCCCTTATACAACCCCACTGTAGTAGTCAAGGCTGGATGTTACTACACCATGAGTCACTATGGCAAGGACGATTCTCAGGTGGTTGACCCACTGTGGTTGGTAAGCAGTCTTCCAGTGCACATTAACCACAAGGTCGGTAGAG
>NW_015342888.1:0-209 GCF_001447785.1 Gekko japonicus
TATACCTTCTCTGTCTGACCTTCACACAGAAATCTGCCTTAAAATAAATGAATAGTGACAATGTAGAAACAGAAAGCAGAGGACTTGGATATGTTTCAGTTGAACCAAGTGTACCACAGGATATGTCATCCAGATTTTCTAAACCTCAGTTCTAAGCAAATTCTCCTGTGCAACAGTCAGTTGGGACCATTTTCACATGCCACTGTCTT
>NW_015342889.1:0-209 GCF_001447785.1 Gekko japonicus
CCATGATTACCATCTCGGCCACTTGGCAGAGGAGGATACCACCGTCTCCTGTATCCAGGGGGAGTCAGCAGGGCCACACTCCACCCCCTCCCCCTTTCCCAGAACTGGTCTTCCTGCAGAGCCACTGAAGCACTCGCAGCTCCAAAACCTTTCCTGAAACACGGATTGAGAAGGAGCCCCACAACCAGATGTTTCAACCAAAGGCCTGA
>NW_015342890.1:0-209 GCF_001447785.1 Gekko japonicus
GCTTCTTTTAAAATCTTGTCTCTCGATCTCGGGTGTAGAAATTGGGCCATAATATCTCGAGGTCTTCCTTTTCGTGCTGCTGCCATAGGTCCCAGTCTGTATGCCCGTGTAATGACCGGCGCTACACCTTCTTCCAAATTTAAGGTCGAGGCTAACCAGGATGCGATGAAAGTTGGGACGTCTGTGCCCTCTTCCTCTCCTTCCTCTAT
>NW_015342891.1:0-209 GCF_001447785.1 Gekko japonicus
TTTTTTGCAGATCCTAGAGTGTCCCATGATGTTGTCACTGGAAGTGATGTCAGTGTCCAGGCGCGCACCCATGCCCCCATTTACTTCCACAGATGCTTCAGGCACCAGTAGGCAAAAAAAGGGGGGGAGTTTGCCTGAGGTCTCCCACAACACCGGTGCTCAGCCATGAAATCTAATGACTAGTTCTGTGTCTGTAACTGTACCTGTGA
>NW_015342892.1:0-209 GCF_001447785.1 Gekko japonicus
TCATAATTCACTGCCCACATCTGTGGCCAATACTCTCCAGCTCTGAATCAGGAAACAAGCCTACACAGACAACTCCCAGCCCACCTGGATACCCCATACCCATGCAGGGCTGGCACTGTCAGCAGCATGCAGAGTTGCAGGCAATGAGATAAAGTGCACGTCTCCTGGCCCGTCATCAGGTGTCAACTGATGAGATAGATTAGTAGTTT
>NW_015342893.1:0-211 GCF_001447785.1 Gekko japonicus
TCCACTTGCAGCTGCTGGATGGCCTTGGATAAGTCATAGAGCTGTTCTTTCATCAAAGAGAAACCCCTGTTTTAAAAGGGGGGAAAAAGACGATGGGGGAATCGATGGCTAGATTGAAAAAAAAAATGAATATCAGAAGAACACAAGAAGAGCCCTGCTGGATCAGACCAGTGGTTCAACCCGTCCAGTATCCCATCTCACACAGTGGCCA
>NW_015342894.1:0-209 GCF_001447785.1 Gekko japonicus
CATGCCTGTGTCTGCGGAGGCAAATGAGTCTGGTTAACAAGGAATCAGTCATATATTTATGGCCGATATGTAGCCTGCGATTGCCAGACCTGCTCCCCCCCCCCCACTCACTGTTATGAACTCTAGCTAATTTCTTCCAAGGTGAGATGCCACTCTTCAGCCTCCTGATGTGTGTAGCCGTAGTCATTCTGTTTGACAGTGACTGTGTT
>NW_015342895.1:0-209 GCF_001447785.1 Gekko japonicus
GCGTTCCCATGGCAAGTGCTAGGGCCTTTTAACGGTTTGTTGTGATGTTCCTCTGCGAACAGTTTAGAAAGGGCAGCTGGTGCCACACAGGAACGTGGCGAGGGGGAAATCCCCGGGAAACACATCTCATTGAGTTGTGATCCCAGAAGGCCACGAAGCGAGTCTAGCACAGAGTTTCCGTTGGCATTCAGGTGTTGCCAGGGGTCATT
>NW_015342896.1:0-209 GCF_001447785.1 Gekko japonicus
TTGGCAACCCTAGCGGTTGTGCTGTGCTTTGGCCTGGATCCTGCAAAGAACTGTCACTCTTGCTTCACGGCTCCGGGATGCGGTAGTGCACAGCTAGTTTGGCACTGCGCCTCTTTGGAGCCACCTCAACCCACGCCTTCTGCCAGCCCCATTCCTGTAGCGTGGAAATGGCGGGGGAGTATGGGCCCAGGTTTGAGGCCTGCTTGGGG
>NW_015342897.1:0-209 GCF_001447785.1 Gekko japonicus
ACTCCCTAAGGAGGAGAAAAGGGGGAAATAGCCAGTTGCCAGCTCTCCAGGGGAGCCTCGAAGACTGCCAGGAAGCCCCAAGGCGGGTTCCCAGTGACAGCGGAGGGAGGCGAGGAGGCTGTCCTGCCTAACCAGAGCCGAAAACGGGGACAGTGGTGGCAGTGATACCCAGAGGCTGGAGATAAAAACTGCCCCTTCAGGTGCCAGGT
>NW_015342898.1:0-209 GCF_001447785.1 Gekko japonicus
GAAGTCAGGCTAGGCAAGGTCATTCAGTCTGAAGTTAGGCTTCCAAGAATTAGGCAAGGCAAGTCTTATTGTCTATCATCTGTCCTGCAACTACTCATCTTTGTCAGCAACAAGCAGCTGGCAACACGCCAGGAGGTGTGCACTCCGCCTTTGTGCCTGCGGTTCTGTTCTCAGCATCTCTCTGCAGTGCTCTAAGGGTGTAGGAGATA
>NW_015342899.1:0-209 GCF_001447785.1 Gekko japonicus
TACTGGACTCAGATTTTGTTTCACATGGTCATGGGCTGGTGATGCAGCTTGCAGGCTTTAACTTACATGCATCTAACTGAAACTCTCTGTGAGATAACTATAAGAAGACCTTACTAGAGGCAATAGAACTACTCTCCGACATCCCCTCTAAAAACAGTTTTCCATTATGAAAAACAATATGCTGCAAGCCATCATATGCACATTTTGCA
>NW_015342900.1:0-209 GCF_001447785.1 Gekko japonicus
GGGGGGGGGTGGAAACTAAAAGACTTCCCAGTGCGGGAAGTTCCCCCTTCCTTCCCCCTTCCATTCTACCCCACACATGCCCAGCCCAGGCAGGGCCTTCCCCTAGTGCACCACTTCATCCCCCCCTCCCTGTAGATGATGGGAGACATGCAGAGGTTTTTGTTCATTTTTTCCAGACTTATGTCTGAGAAATCCTGGAGCCCGGCATG
>NW_015342901.1:0-209 GCF_001447785.1 Gekko japonicus
TTCCACTGCACTAAAGAGAGGTTTGTGGTGGATAATCCATCTCATCTTCTTAGCTTCCTCAGCCAGGACAGAAGAAATCTTATTATTCCTCAGTATGTGCATATTCTGCACTACTGGACATTGACCCAGTATGTGCATCCCACTTTCTACAGCTTTGGGCATAGTCCCTTGCACCCTCTCTATAGTACTCTATAGTAGGTAGCCCATTC
>NW_015342902.1:0-209 GCF_001447785.1 Gekko japonicus
AAAGGTTCCTGCACCCCTCGTTTCCCCAACATGTAGTATAACTGTTAGTGGTGTGATGGGGGAAGTCCTGAGTTCAGGTGCCCAGTCTGCCATGAACGTTTCTGGTGACCCTGGGCTAGTCATCCTCTCATCCTAGTGCAGTGGTCTCCAACATGGTGCCTGCAGATGCCAATGCACCCACCAACACCTTTCCTGTCACTCACCAAGTG
>NW_015342903.1:0-209 GCF_001447785.1 Gekko japonicus
AGTTCTTCCAAACAAAGAGATTCTATTTCGTCATCATGGCTAATAGATCCAAGGAGTGCTATCTTCCACAAATCTGTCAAATTTCCTTTTAATGCAAATAAACTATTGCCCATCAACGCACCAAATTACACTAGCCACTCACTCATTGAATTAAGAAGTAGTTCTTTTGGTCCATCCTGAATCTACTGCCTTGTTGTTGTTGTTCAGTC
>NW_015342904.1:0-209 GCF_001447785.1 Gekko japonicus
CTAGTGGTGCATAACACTAAAGAACTAGACTTTCAGGTTGCCATTTAATCTTCATTTAATCTGGCTGCGCTACACAATGCCATACGATAATGAATTAATTATGTCAGATTGGCTCTATTTTGCCAAAGCTGCAATTTACAGAGCAAAAAAAAAAAATAGTATATACTGGATACCACAACACCTCGATTTCTTTGTCCAGTCCTGGCCAC
>NW_015342905.1:0-209 GCF_001447785.1 Gekko japonicus
CCACAGCTTAGAGGGAGCACTGATTTTGACCATCCCTATTGCATCATTTCTCCAATCAAACTTTCCTCCCCTGCTTTTTAGCTTTTGCAATGAAAAATACTGGGCTTTATTCTGCCTGGCTTTTCCCCCTGTTGAGGCTGAAAATAACCCTGAAGGGAGGGCCATTTGATAAAACTAGACTTTCTCAGTGCTGCAGCCCCAATCCACAT
>NW_015342906.1:0-209 GCF_001447785.1 Gekko japonicus
TGGAACACTCTACCTGCAGAAGTTCATCAGGCATCAAGCCTTATTGAGACATCAGGCTATATCATCTCTGCTCTTCCTTTTATTGGATTTCCCTCCCCTCCCTCATCCAAGGATGTTATGGTGGTTCTTTCACTGGTTGTTTTAATACTGCTTTTTATAGGGTTCCCAGGTCCCCCCCCCGGCTACTGGCAGGGGATGGTGGGGTAGGG
>NW_015342907.1:0-209 GCF_001447785.1 Gekko japonicus
GGGCATAAATCCAATCTCCTCTTCTTCCTGTCTGCTTTTTTCATTGTCCAGCTTTCGCACCCATAGTATAGATAGAATTTGTTACCTGGTTAATTCTAAAAGCGACTTCGGTTTGACAAGGAAACTCGGATCATTCCTGCAGCCTACAACCCAAAGTGGCCACAATTATTATGCTTTTTGGAAAACGGGAAAGTTCCCTGTGATAGCTT
>NW_015342908.1:0-209 GCF_001447785.1 Gekko japonicus
AGCTTCTGTGATCTGATGAGATTGGGCTATACTATGTCACTTTCCCTCCCAAAGGTCTGAGTACAAAGAGCTAATGAAGCACATATGGATCTATCCACTTCTTGGCACCAAGGTTCCACAAAGCTATTGGCATTTCCAGTGGTCTCCCTGTCTGTTTATGGAGCCAACTTTTGAAGTGCTGCTCCTATAATTAAGACAAGAGGGTGGAT
>NW_015342909.1:0-209 GCF_001447785.1 Gekko japonicus
CTAAAGAGTACTTTCCCTGTCACGGATGGCCAGCTTGTCCAGCATTATGCATGTGAGAGAATGAGGCCATTGTATTTACAGGAGAGACCTGCAGAGGCATGTGTCTCCATGGAAGGCCACATGCAAGCAATGAGAGGACAAAGAGTAAGAGGAGAGGGCAGAGGGCAGCTCTTAGGTTACGACAAATAGAGGCATCCCATTCAACGATA
>NW_015342910.1:0-209 GCF_001447785.1 Gekko japonicus
CTTCAGACCAACATGGCCGCCCCACCTGAATCGACTCTGGCAGTACATGGAAACAGAAGAAGCTTGGGACGTTTCTCCTGCCCTGTACAAGTATATGTTGTGAGCCGCCTCTTTCTGGCCAGGATAAAGGACACAGATATGGGACTATCGTATATCATATATATGCCAGTTAGTGCCAGTTAGTGAGCCAGTTTGGCGTAGTGGTTAAG
>NW_015342911.1:0-209 GCF_001447785.1 Gekko japonicus
TGGAATTGTGACTTGGGGTGGGAGGCACAGCCGCAAAATGGCTGCTGAAGGGGGCGGGGCCACGCAGAGGGAAGCCCAAGGGCACGGGAGAAGAGGGGTAGTTAAAAATGTATGCTAGGGAAGAGAGGTAATCAAACCAGCATAGTGGTGGCAGTGGCCACTGGAACAATATTATTTTAACCTACACAGGCCAATCAGATCTCCAGTGG
>NW_015342912.1:0-209 GCF_001447785.1 Gekko japonicus
TGCAGAGTTGTTGTGAGGATAAAATGGAAAATCATATAGACTGGCCTGACCTGCAAAGAGGAAGAAGGGCAGAATAAAAATTCAAGAGATTAAAAAAAAAAATTGCATGATTTTGCATCCCTGGACAACTCTCTTGCTGGTTCTGGAACGTGCTGTCAGGTCGCAGCTGATGTATGATTACCCTGTAGATAGGGCTGCCAACTTCCAGG
>NW_015342913.1:0-209 GCF_001447785.1 Gekko japonicus
ACGACGATATCGGTGACGAGGAAGCTCTACCAATGGATACTGGGCATGGTGACTTTCCCTCTGGCAAGGATTGTGACTCAACGGAAACAAAGTGAAGGAGGATTGGGACTTTTAGATATGGGTCTTTGGTTTCTCGTTAAATTCCTACGTTTGAATTGTGGTGAGATGGAATCCCTTCGTGGTTTACCTCAAGGAATTTTGAAAACAGC
>NW_015342914.1:0-209 GCF_001447785.1 Gekko japonicus
TTTTTTTTAATACAAGCAACAAAATCAAGTATTTCAAATTCTTGCTAAATATTACACTAATACGATTAGTGGTTTCCTTTGATTGGCTTCAGGTGGCAGCGCAGAAAGCGTAACAGCAACAAGGCATTGTCAGTCGGGTCCGGCAGTTCAGGATATCGCTTCCTTTAATTGCCCTAGAGAGCAAATGAGAACAATTGGCAAAATCATTC
>NW_015342915.1:0-209 GCF_001447785.1 Gekko japonicus
TACCTAAGCTCCACAGGTCATGCCTGCCAACTCTCATCTGGTAAACATTTGAAGCACTAGAAGTAAGCACAAAGAAATGTATTTGCTGGACAGAGGGATATCATCTTTAGGAGCAAAACAAACACATGGAACCACCAGCTATCTTCCTGCAAATCAGGTGGGATGGCTCATCTCGCTTAAGGTATACTGAGTACCCAGACTGTATTTAG
>NW_015342916.1:0-209 GCF_001447785.1 Gekko japonicus
TAATAATAATAATGCATAGTCTTTGATTTAGCTAAATTCACCAGCATGTTGTTGTTAGTCATTCCTCTATCTAACATTGAGAAGCAGAGGGTGATTCTGTTTTTTTCAGAGCCAATGCCACAATTGCTGCTGGATTTCCCTGTTCAAGAACAGTGTCTCTTGCTGTTCTGTCTTACTCATTGTGGTGAAACAGACCTGCTCTGACCTGC
>NW_015342917.1:0-209 GCF_001447785.1 Gekko japonicus
CTAAAGTTCTTTTGAAATATTCTTGCACCCTCTCATAAATTCACTTTAATCACATTTTGTGATGTTTGTTCTTCAGATGACTTCAGTCTGAATCATAGTACGTAGACCTGGGTGCCTACCTACCAAGTTAACTGTTTGTGGAAACTCGATCTGCAAGTGGCCTGCCTTGCAGGGCTGACTTTCTTGTTAAGAGATTTCTATCCAAGGAG
>NW_015342918.1:0-209 GCF_001447785.1 Gekko japonicus
TTAATATTTAAGGCAAACAGCAATAGCTCCTCATTTCCAAGAAAGAAGAGCTGATCCGTTGATCTATTCTATTCTAAAGCTCATGCTACCATATAATTTTACGAAAGAGGCTCAGCTCTTCTACCAAGCTTCAAAGAGATCTTAGGAAAAGGTTTCCGTAAACAGTATCTATTAATATGGCAGTAGAAACCCAGAAATAGGAAACTTGG
>NW_015342919.1:0-209 GCF_001447785.1 Gekko japonicus
ACAAACGACCCTGAACCACTCACCTACTTGCAGGACACGATCCACGGCACCTGACTGCAGCAGGTTCAGGCCACGGTTGAAGGGCACGCGCGAGTCTCGCTCCCCCTCCGGCGGGTGGTGGCCGAGGGATGAGTACATACATATCTCCCGCTCACTCCGTGGGAAAGACCAGAACACGATGCGCTTCTGCACGGGCTCTGGGACGCGGG
>NW_015342920.1:0-209 GCF_001447785.1 Gekko japonicus
AAACATGGGCCGGAGCCTGACTCTCCTAGCACTTCTGGAATTTTACTGCTGCTGATCCAGCCAAGGCATGGAAATGCTGGAGAAAGGAGTTTGAGCATAGAGTTTTTTCTCAAATGCTAGAGCTTCCCCCCGCAACATGCCCTGCTCGATGACATCATGTCCGGGTGACTTCATCACGCCAGGCACGTCAGCGTGGATGGGGCTGCTTG
>NW_015342921.1:0-209 GCF_001447785.1 Gekko japonicus
ATCTGGTTTTGTCTTTGGGAGAGAGGGAGGGAGAGGGAGGCTGAGTATTTGTCTGCAGGCCGGGGCTGTGATCACACACACTTTCCAACTGGATACTGCCATTTCACACAGCACAATCCAATTGGAAAGTGCATTGAAAGTGGATTGAAAGTTCCACTATCCAAAATAAGCAAAGAGTTCAAGGATTTGCTAAATGGACCAATCCAAAA
>NW_015342922.1:0-209 GCF_001447785.1 Gekko japonicus
TCTAATATATCTTTCTCCCCAGTGGGGACCCTTGTGATATACATAGATGTATATATGTGTACATGAGTCCTCACAAACTAGTTTCTATTTCCCCCATCGAGGAGCCTCAAAGTTCTAGTTCTGAGTTTGTGTAGGTTGAAGTTCCAAGTTTGTGTGAAGCATTAAAGAAGCCTGTTGCTGAAGCTGCAGGAGTCTCCTGTATGCTAACA
>NW_015342923.1:0-209 GCF_001447785.1 Gekko japonicus
AGGGATGTTCAGATTAGTGGGGATAGCCTCCACATTACAATTAGGCATTCCAAGACAGACCAATTACGGAAAGGGGAAGTGGTGTCAGTGGGTTCTTGTTCAGATGAGGAACTATGTCCTGTCACTACACTCTGTTCCTACTTAATCCTGAGGGGAGGGATTGAAGGTCTTCTATTTCTTCATAGGGATGGATCTCCATTAACAAAATT
>NW_015342924.1:0-209 GCF_001447785.1 Gekko japonicus
TGGCACAGTAGGGATCCAGCCATTTCTGGATTTCAGGTGGAAGAAGAGATAGCCACGTTGCCTCTCACCAGTGAAGAAGAAGAAGAAAACGAGGTGCCGCAGGTAGATCGGGACTTAACCCTTGAACAACAACTTCAAATGATGCAGGTACTAAAGGACGTTCCTGGAGTTTTCTCTAAGTTACCAGGCTACACTAGTAAGATAGAGCA
>NW_015342925.1:0-209 GCF_001447785.1 Gekko japonicus
CGCATTTTCCGGCCTGTGTGACCGCCGCCTGGAATAAGCTGTTTGCTTTGGGGAAGAGATGCAGTTTTGCTTTCAGTTTCTGAGGAAAGGTGAGGGTTTGCTTCCTGCTTGGCCACAGGTTACCCAATCCAGAGATGTGAGCAAGTCTGTGTTTGTGGCCAACAAAAGACTGTGATGCACCTGCCTGGCTGCTGTGGTAAATTGACTAA
>NW_015342926.1:0-209 GCF_001447785.1 Gekko japonicus
CCCCTCTGCACCAAATGGCATGTCTGACTTCAGCCTTTGACTCTTGAAAACTTATTATGGATATGCTCTGGGCCTTAATGGGGGCAGGTTATCAGTAGATGTTATCCTGATAATGTTTGGATTGAAATACCTTGGAAAAGGTGTTGGCGACATGGTAGATGGGGGCACCAGCATGGTGTCGTGGTTGCAGTGTTGGACTAGGATCTGGG
>NW_015342927.1:0-209 GCF_001447785.1 Gekko japonicus
AAAAAAAATGAAGCTAATTAAAATTTTAATTTCTGCAGGAGCCAGACGCTGGGTCAGTCAAGGTCAGCATTGTCTGTTCTGACTGGGAGTAGCTCCTCAGGAGCAGTCTTTCACCTTACAAGTAACCTGATCCTTAACAGGAGATGCCAGGAATCGGGATTGAACCAGAGGCCTTCTTTGTGCAAAGCAGATTCTCTGCCACTGAGCCA
>NW_015342928.1:0-209 GCF_001447785.1 Gekko japonicus
TACTTGAAGGTAAAAAGCTTAATAGAATCCCATCATCAATCTCTTATACCAAGCTGTCTCAATAAATGCAATTGTCCAAGAAAGGTCCTTGTATACATTACAAGATTAAAAGAAGATAAAAGCTGTGCACAAGCCTACCTTTTCTGTGAAACAGATGGCAAAACCATGGAGTTCTATTCATTAGAAACGACGACTGAGGGGTGACATGA
>NW_015342929.1:0-209 GCF_001447785.1 Gekko japonicus
TCTTTCCTGTTCAGATTAGAGTTGCTGATGGTGAGAGGTTAGAATAAGGATGTACCTCTGTTGTCCTGGCTGGAGAGAAATTCTGTGCATCTGTTTGGTGTTTGGCATTGGCATTTTGTCTTTCGGCAGGCCAGATATATGTTCTTCGTTATGTCAGATCTGTCTGGCCTGCCTCTCTCCAAAGGACCCAGTCATGTTAGTATTATTAG
>NW_015342930.1:0-209 GCF_001447785.1 Gekko japonicus
AACAACAACAACACAATATTGGCAACACAGTCTCCAGAAAAACACTATTCCTCTCCACGATGCCTGATTATCGTTTAGCAATGCTGCAGATGCACTTTTCAGTTCCTTCCGTGGATGGGGAATCTGTTCCTGTAAGTGCTCTGCAGCTCGCCTGATCCCTCCTGTTACGTCCGCTGACTGCCACGAGGCAACAGCGTCTTTACAGGAGC
>NW_015342931.1:0-209 GCF_001447785.1 Gekko japonicus
TGTATTTCTTTCTCATTAGATTCTTGTTTTTGAATTAATGAAATTGTAGCGTCCTCCCAGGTTTCTGGCATGTTTGAGTTTTTTATTATTGTTTGTATTACTTCTTTAAATGGTGTAAGAAGGTGTTCCTCAAACTTTTTGTATACTTCTACCGGGATTCCATCCGGGCCGGCCGCTTTATTTATTTTTTGTTTTTTAATTGCCTCTAT
>NW_015342932.1:0-209 GCF_001447785.1 Gekko japonicus
TCATCATCATCATCATCATCATCGATTTACATCCCACCCTTCCCTAAAAGGGCTTAGGGCGAGTCACAATAAAGTGCAGGACCAATTAAAACCAGGTACTATCATGAGGTAAAACCATTAAACGCTTAAAAGACAGCGAATTAAGTTCGGACCTGCTATAAGCCGGACTGGTGGTCACCCAGGCTCCCTCTAAGCTGTGTAGTCTTGTG
>NW_015342933.1:0-209 GCF_001447785.1 Gekko japonicus
TTCCGAGAGGCCCAGTGCCATGAATGCGGGAAAATGGGACACATCGCCCGAGTCTGTCATTCGTCAACCACTAAAGGGTCACCATGCACATCTCCCAACAGATTCCACCCACCGCCCAAGTACATGCCCAGAAAAGCAGAGTGTCACACAACCTACAAGTATCTGCCTCATTCATCAGTTGCACGGACACAAGTGAAAACCAAGAGCAA
>NW_015342934.1:0-209 GCF_001447785.1 Gekko japonicus
ATTAGGAGGGAGGGATGTTGGTTAATGTGGCCTTTCCTCCTTATTCCAAAGGCAGAGCAGACCTTTGACAGAGGGGGAATATCCTAGGAAGGGCCATTGGAATGAAGCAAGTTCTAGTAATGTCCATGCCATGCACTCAGACTTTGACTACATACAGGGAATGATGTGAGCAAACATTTTGGATTTTGCTAATTCATAACTTAAGGAGC
>NW_015342935.1:0-209 GCF_001447785.1 Gekko japonicus
AGGTAGAAAGGTGGCTAAAAATGTTTTAAATACATAACTTAATGAATAAATTTAACCACAGCAATGAGGGATTAGAACAGAGAGATACAGAGACAAGTGTCATCAGCATATTAATGCCACCAATTCCAAATTATGAATAACTAGGAGCAAAGCCCATTGTGAAAGCAAGAAAACAAGCTTTAGCTAGACGTGGGGCCTTTCCTCTCCCC
>NW_015342936.1:0-209 GCF_001447785.1 Gekko japonicus
AACCTTTACCTTTACTTTAACGGTTGGGCAGGTCACACAACAAGCTTTGCCCCATCACTTCGATGCTGTAGGGGCAATTATTTGTATGCAGAATTTAGGGCTTATGGAAATGGGAAAAGGGGAGGTATGGACACACTCCACTGCCCCCAGCCCATGGTACTGATGTTTCATTCCAAAGGCTATAAAGAAGAGATTGGATTTATACCCCA
>NW_015342937.1:0-209 GCF_001447785.1 Gekko japonicus
GCCTCCCAACCACTTTCGCTGGCTTGTACTGTTTATAGGGGTGTTCGACAAACCTCAAAATGGCAGGCAAGACCTCGGAACGAGGATTAGTCGTTTCTTCCGTGTGTGTGTGTATAAAAATTTGTGCAAATCTGGGGGCTGACCCCGGTTTATACAGCCATCTTCTCAGTCTGTACCTGGTCCCAGCCAGTGTCCCCTCTAAGCTGAGT
>NW_015342938.1:0-209 GCF_001447785.1 Gekko japonicus
AGCTGCTTCCCATGCTTTATCAAAATTCATACTTTCTCTAAATTGTGATTATAAATGTGGCCAACTGTTCACCAGACTTCACAAAACAGATAACTTTTGTTATCTTTGTTCTCCTGACCCTTTCTGTTTTTACACATATACACATTTCACAACTCATTACAAGGTTTATTTCCTCCCCTCCTCACTTTTCAAATTTTGTAGATCCCCCC
>NW_015342939.1:0-209 GCF_001447785.1 Gekko japonicus
AATCTTTAAAGTAGAATAACCAGTATGTGAAGGTGATGGCAGGCAATGGTTTTTGTGGCTAAATCGAAGACTAAAGGGCTTCTTTACAGAAAGGGAAATTGATAGAAGTAAACTGTTGCCAGGAATTCAGGATTTGTGGCATTGTACTTAATCACACAGAGATACTCCTATGCATATGTATTAATTATTGTTAATTAATAAATATTAAT
>NW_015342940.1:0-209 GCF_001447785.1 Gekko japonicus
TTGAGTCCAGTGGCACCTCTAAGACCAATGCAGTTTAATTCTGGGTATGCCCTTTTTATCTGAAGACGCGTGCAGGTACACAAAAGCTTATTCCCAGAATTGAACTTTGTTGGTCTTGGAGGTGTCACTGGGTTCGGACTTGTTGCCATTCACAGGTCTACCAACTGCTTTAATCCATTCGCAGCTATACATATCACTCAGTTACTGAT
>NW_015342941.1:0-209 GCF_001447785.1 Gekko japonicus
TCCTTTTAACACTATACAAGTTCCCAGTCTTGTACTGGCATTAATTACAACAGCATTATAATCTCTCCAAGGTTCTTAAACTCTTGATAGGTGCAAGCAAAAGTGCTGGTAGGTTCTGTGGCACACTCGGGTTCGACATTGAGGTCCCCTGACCTACTACCTCAACCTTTTTGAACTGGTGATGCCGGGGATTGAACATGGGGCCTTCT
>NW_015342942.1:0-209 GCF_001447785.1 Gekko japonicus
TTTTCAAGCCTTGATTAGGAACTGAATTCCCTGTTACCTTTCCTACCTGGCACAATTGTGGCATCAGTAAAGAATGGTTTTAAGGGCTCAGGCTTTTCAGAGGGCTGTGGTGGGAAGTACCGTCAAGTCCCATCTAACAAACGGCAAGTCCCATCTAACATATGGCTTTCAAGACAAGAGGTTATGCCAATAAAAGTTATTGGAATTGG
>NW_015342943.1:0-209 GCF_001447785.1 Gekko japonicus
AAGGAGACTTTCAGAAATACGGGATAAAATAGTATTTAAAAATAGAGATAAAACAGCTCCATAATGTGGGATAGAAGAGGGTCATATGATTATCCCCTGTCCCTTTTTCAAAAGCCTGGCATAATTTTTTTAAAGAAAAATGGTTTTAATGAGGTCTCGGATCGATCAAAGAAGGAGCCCTGTGGTTATCCTGAGGAAAAGAATTTTAA
>NW_015342944.1:0-209 GCF_001447785.1 Gekko japonicus
GCCTTTCCTCACAGGGCTTGGTCTCCATAAATAAAGTAGTTTTGGAGCCGAGGCTGTATCTACGACATGAAGATGATCTTCTGTGTTCCTTGGCATCTGCAATGGACTATCCACATGCTGGTTTCCTGCCATATTTTGCATGCCTCATTCCATCATGGCCACCAATCTCCCCCCACCCCCTTGCCATAGGAGGGCATCTGGCTTTTTTT
>NW_015342945.1:0-209 GCF_001447785.1 Gekko japonicus
CCCCCCCTTCAGTCCCAGGAGCAGGCTGTGGCCTATCTGGAGGAGGAGGCGGCAGCGGCAGTGGTGAGAAAAAAGGGACCCACGGAAGCAGCCCGGAAAGCACAAGGGGAGCCGGGCGTTAGAACGGCTGCTGGTTTTCAGGACTGCTTCTGCTTAGCACCCCTGCTGTTTAGGACTGGGCGATGCGCCCTCTAAGCTGTGGAGTCCTG
>NW_015342946.1:0-209 GCF_001447785.1 Gekko japonicus
CTGCAGGAAATGACCCCTGTGTGTATCTACCATGGCTGTTGAGAGTACCGAGCCTCTTCCTTCCCTCTTCCATGGCCACAGGTGCTTCATGCTTTAAACTTGGCCCTCTCACATGACCAGAGCCAGGAGAAAAAGTACAGTGGGTGATTGTGTACTAATGACCTTCTGTAATCCTCAAGGGGTTCAAAGAGTTATAAGAGAGTTAAGGC
>NW_015342947.1:0-209 GCF_001447785.1 Gekko japonicus
GGCAATGATTGACTGCTGGTCCCAGGCCTCCCTAGGACAGAACTTTTGCCAGCACATGCAACCTCTGGCACTGAAACATTGAAATGCTAGCATGCAAATTAAAAAAACCCTGCCAAAACCTGCCCCTTTGGGGTGGGCTTCAGCGGGAGGGTTGCCTTGAAACAGTAATGTGAAAAGGCTAGGCTCTTTTGCAAATATATTTTGCTTTT
>NW_015342948.1:0-209 GCF_001447785.1 Gekko japonicus
CCTCTGAATGTCTCTTGCCTAGGCCACCTGGCACTTTCACACCTAATTAGTGGAAGCTCAAGTAGAGCATCATTCTGTGTTTCCTTGTATTGAATAAACATGGATCTATTCATTGGGTTTAATTCAGCCAGCTTTTCCCCTCAGTCTTGCTCAATCCCCTTGCTCATTACAGTCCCAGACCCATGTGGCTTTTGTCCATGCAGGTCCCA
>NW_015342949.1:0-209 GCF_001447785.1 Gekko japonicus
GCATCAAAGCTCCATTTGTCAGATACAAGTTCAAGTGGAGATCCCCGAGTCCTTATATCCGAGTCAGCGGGTGGAAGGGATCCTGCAAAGAAAGGAGCCAGGACACAAAGGTGTTGCATAAGTTTTTGTAGACCTGTTCCCACTTCACCAGGGGCAAGACATGACTGCCTGACCAGATGGGGGGTGTACATGTGCTTGTACACACACAC
>NW_015342950.1:0-209 GCF_001447785.1 Gekko japonicus
TAAAAGGTTCGCCATCACTGCACTAGGCACTTCACAGACGCCAGCAAATACGGCACCTCGCCCATACCGTTCGGGTCTCCACCAAACGCAGCAAGGCAGGATGGCCAGCCACGGAACACCCGGCTGTCTTATCCAGGATCAGGTGAGAGAGATCTTGAAGGTAAAGGAGCAGCAGGTGGTCTTTCAATTCCAGGAAACTGAGACCCTGG
>NW_015342951.1:0-209 GCF_001447785.1 Gekko japonicus
AGTAGCTCACAAAGTATGATTTCTGCTCAGAAGCTTAAGAGGGAACATTGGTGTCCACCCCACATTCTCCACTCAGCTGGCGCTTTGTCGGAAGCCCACCAAGTCAGTATTTCCATGAATGAGATTGAAAGCTGCCCACCAAATATGCAGTGAGAGCACGGAGGGGCCAAGTACTGACGCAGCTCACACTCACGTACCAACCCAGAGCT
>NW_015342952.1:0-209 GCF_001447785.1 Gekko japonicus
AAAACTGTAGGGATAGTTGGCTTGAACTGCTGTCGCACCTCATTACTCTTCTTTGGAAAGTGGGACTTAATTAGGTGTGGTATGAGTACATAGATCAGGTTTTAGGAATAAAGAATAAAAGAAAGTTTAAGGAATGACCAGAAAGAGTACATGTGGTCTGTACAAGCATCAGGCTGAGCAAAGATAAAAAGGAAATGGTGTAAATGCAC
>NW_015342953.1:0-209 GCF_001447785.1 Gekko japonicus
GATTGCAGTAAAGCTTGGATGGCTGCTCTCTGGTTATCAGATTTTTCCCACCTACATCACAGCCTCCCCCCCCATCTTGGGGGTCTTTTATTTTTTTAAAAAAATGGCATTAGGATATCAGTTTATAATTATAATGTTGTAACAATAAGTGTAACAGGTTCTTTGAATTCTCGGCTTTAATTTAAGAGAAAAGGTAAGGCTCTAGCCTT
>NW_015342954.1:0-209 GCF_001447785.1 Gekko japonicus
AATAATAATTTACATTTAACCCAATACTTGGTATGTTGGTATGGGAAGAGTTATACCCTTCTAAGCCTGTGCACTTCAGTGGACATAGGAGGGTCGAATTCTGTTTAGGAGTGGAGGGAGAGAGAAATCCTCCTGCCTAGAAAAAGAATATACAACTGTCAGTTTCAGAGTCTATTTCTTGGGTTTACAAAGGTAAAGGTTCCCTTGCT
>NW_015342955.1:0-209 GCF_001447785.1 Gekko japonicus
TGGATGTCTTGCAAACATAGACACTAAAGCCCTCTCTTCACCACCCTACCTGTCACTATGGTGATGGACAACTGCAATGCTAACAGTAATAACATTTCCCTGTTTCTTTCTCTCTCTACCATCCATAACCTCTTTCAGTTTGTTTTCTAAGAACCCTCTTGCTCCTCTTCTCCCTCTGAGGAGGGGCTATAGCTCAGTGGCAGAGCATC
>NW_015342956.1:0-209 GCF_001447785.1 Gekko japonicus
ACCATATGTGTTGCAAAGTTTTTAGCAGACACTGGGAAAAAAATCAAATTGAAACACACCTGTTCCTTTTGATATTTTATATTTGATATACTGTTATCGATTATGATTTTAGAACTCTGTGTTTTATGCTCTTACTTATAATCTATAGGCATTGATAACTGTGTGTGAAAATGGCTGCTGTGGAGGGTGGAGTCTCTGGCGTCACATCC
>NW_015342957.1:0-209 GCF_001447785.1 Gekko japonicus
TAAAGTGCAGAGCTTTCTGTATGGTGCCGAGTGCGGGCCACTGTGGTCTGCCGGGCTACACTTCACAACAGACAACATCTCACGAGGGAACAAAAAGGTTATTTTTGTCCCCAAAAGATGACTTGGAAATGAGAGGCTTTGTGACTGCATGTCAGAGAGAAGAACACCTTACGTACCAGGAAGTTTTCGATAGCGTG
This sequence comes from Gekko japonicus, assembly GCF_001447785.1. Classification (NCBI taxonomy): domain Eukaryota; kingdom Metazoa; phylum Chordata; class Lepidosauria; order Squamata; family Gekkonidae; genus Gekko; species Gekko japonicus. The sequence continues at coordinate 198 of NW_015342957.1, forward strand.
GGAAGGCTGATT
>NW_015342958.1:0-209 GCF_001447785.1 Gekko japonicus
CACAAACAAAGCCCTTCATGGCCTTGGACTATCTGTAAGGTTGCCAGCTCCTGGTCAGGTAATACATGGAGATGCTGGGGGTGGAGGCTGAGGAGGTGGGGCTTAGGAAGGGGAAGGACTTTGGTTGGGTATAAAACCATAAACTCCGCCTCCCAAAGCGACCATTTTCGCCAGGGGGACGATCTCTGTCTCCTGGAGATCAATTGTAA
>NW_015342959.1:0-209 GCF_001447785.1 Gekko japonicus
ATTATTGGTGTTTGCTGTCTGCTAAACTTTAACGTCATTTGGAGATACAATCCTCAGTGAGTTTGTGCATTGTGTCAGATTGAATATATGTTCTTAGAAACTATGGTGCACTTTTGTACTTATATCTTGCCTTGTGCACACACAGAAGCATGGGTTCATTTTTCTAAAATCCATGTTTAAAGTTTCAAGGATAGAATCAGAAAAAAAAC
>NW_015342960.1:0-209 GCF_001447785.1 Gekko japonicus
AATTCCACCACCAATATACAGAATGGCTCTGATGGAGCAAATGGTGAGTTTATGGCTGAGATGAGATTAAAAACTGGGGTCTTCTTGAATCACAGCCCACATTCAAAACACACAATCTCTTAAAGATGCCAGCCTCCATGCGGGATTTGGGGATCCTCTGGGATTATGACTCATCTCCAGACTACATAGATCAGTTCACATGGAGAAAA
>NW_015342961.1:0-209 GCF_001447785.1 Gekko japonicus
ACACACACACACACACACACATATCCACTCCGCCCCATCCTAGCAGAGAAGATAAACAGCACTGAAGTATTTGGCCAAGGAATACATGTAAATGAAAACCGTGGAATAAGTATATCAGAGAAAGCCGTTAACCCTTAATGCAACAGAACACGAGTTTGGCTGGAAGGCATCATATGGCAAGCGAGACCTGAGCGGGACAAACAGCTTTT
>NW_015342962.1:0-209 GCF_001447785.1 Gekko japonicus
CGGAGTGGTCTTTCAAGGTTAACGTAAGCGTGTCCATTTCTGCCGCTTCAAACATTTTATTAATAAGTTCCTCCTTACTTGGACCACTTTAATGGGACTGGACGGATGATGCTTTTAATCAACGAGTAGAGCTGTCAACTCCAGGTGGGGAAATTTCTGGAAATGGGGGGGTGGAGCCTTCAGAGGGCGGGGTTTGGAGAGGGGAGGGG
>NW_015342963.1:0-209 GCF_001447785.1 Gekko japonicus
CTAACTCAGCTTAGAGGGAACATCGGTGGAGACCCCTGAGGGGGGCCGGTAACTATGACCAAAACATTAATGATGCCATAGCTTTTGAGTCTGAAGGGCACCTTTGGAGTTACAGCAATGTGGTGGGCGCAGCCACCAGATGTCAGGGAGTGAAGTCGTATCTATATATCTAATTCGAAAATGCCCCCTGGTGTGCGGATACCTAAATC
>NW_015342964.1:0-209 GCF_001447785.1 Gekko japonicus
CTATTACTATCCATGTTCCCTATTAAAGATGAAAAACTCTAAAACAGTGGAAACCACTGGGCTACAACATGAAAGGATCAACTCTCCATGAACATTTAAGGGGTTTTATGTACATATGCTTTAAAATGCATGCATAGCAGGGCATGGCTCTGGATAGCTAACCTTTGGTTTGCATTCACCTCTCATTCATCACTGATTTCCCTTTCCTT
>NW_015342965.1:0-209 GCF_001447785.1 Gekko japonicus
GCAAGGGCAAAAGCTTAGCCCGAAGGCGGATCTGTGCATGCACCTGAGAAACCCGTTGACCCGGGAGACCTGCTCTCCTGGATGCTAACCGCACACCCACAGAATCCCGTCTTGCGTTCTCAGCTTGGAAGAAGAGCTTGGAAAAAATGCCGCTCGATTTGAAACACGACGGGGCATTCTCAGCTTATCATCATGAGAGGCTGTGGCTC
>NW_015342966.1:0-209 GCF_001447785.1 Gekko japonicus
CAGGAACTGGAACTAGAGACGGGAGCTACTGATAAAACATAGATTGTATCTTATAGAACTGTGAGATGAGACATTCAGTAAGATGAAGCTCTATCTAGAGCATGAATTTGGGTTTCAAACAGTGAAATCTTAAGGAGAGTTACACTCTTCTTAGTCCATTGATATTAATGGGCTTAAAAGTGTGCTTAGATTTCACTGCAAAAAAACCT
>NW_015342967.1:0-209 GCF_001447785.1 Gekko japonicus
CACCTTGCCTAAATACAGGAATGGGTAGGCAGGCAACACCAAATAGGAAGTGTTATTACAGGAGATGAGCAAGTTTATAAGACTGGCTTGCTCATCATCTTTGAAAGTGGACAACCCAGTCTCCTGGCACACTACTCCCTAAGAAAGCTCAGCACTTTCCTTGTTTTGGAAAGAAGGGAGGTCAAAACAGCATTAGTGTCTGCATCACC
>NW_015342968.1:0-209 GCF_001447785.1 Gekko japonicus
GAGTCCCACTCGTCCACATGCTCTCTGTGTTGGGGGAAAGGAGGGGAAGCATGCAAATGTCAAGGGACGCCCCCATAACCCCACTATCTACGCAACAAACATTTTAATCCCCTCTCAAACAAGGAAGCTTTCTCCCACCTGCCTGGAATTTGACTAGGAGGGATCTGACAGCAAAGGTAGGCAATTGGGTTGCCAGCTCTGGGTTGGGA
>NW_015342969.1:0-209 GCF_001447785.1 Gekko japonicus
GCCCGCTTTGGGGAGGGTGGAATAAAAAATCAAATAAATAAATATATAAAGCCCGGCCTGCTGCAGGCCTTTGAGCTTCCACTGCTGCTTTTATTCCCACCCAGTAGCCAGCTCCGATCTCAGGGCAAAGCTTCACAGAGGCTGAGGGCCCAAGTACTCGCCTGGGCCGACCCTTGCTTCCGAGCAGGGGTCATTTCCTGTGGGAGCGC
>NW_015342970.1:0-209 GCF_001447785.1 Gekko japonicus
CTAGGCCTAGCCTGCATGACAGCCATTTTGTGGTGGTACCCACTCTCTGTTCTCAAAGTTCTAAAGGGTCCACAGGTTCGACAAGTTTGGGGATCCCTGGACTAGACATACTTTGAAAGGACACGCTACTTTGAGGGAGACCTGCGAGAACCGCAAGGAACGAGGAGCACTTTAGGAAGTCCGTTGGGTGGCAGAAAGTGCCGTCAAGT
>NW_015342971.1:0-209 GCF_001447785.1 Gekko japonicus
AAACACAAAAAAGGAACTCCAAACTAAAACAGTAGTCACTTACCTTTGGACCTACAGAACCCAAATCACCTTTGTCTCCTGGATCACCCTATGCAAAAAAGCAATATTGGTTACTTCCAAGTTGACAGCCATCATCACATCTTGCAGCAGTAAGTTCTGCAGTTCAGCTATGCACTGTGTGAAGTACTTCCTTGTGTCTGTCCTGAATC
>NW_015342972.1:0-209 GCF_001447785.1 Gekko japonicus
TTGGGTTTGGGATCTTGCCTTGAAGAGGAATGCCCTTGCCTCGCGCGCACACACACACACACCCCGAACGGCGTGGGAGCTGGTTGGGGTAATTCGAAAAGAGGACCTCCTGCCCTTTAGGAGGACAGCGCGGTCCGGGATTATTTAGTCCCCGGCTGGATCCTCACCGAGACCCTAAAGAGGCGGGGAGGGAATGGCGGTTTGAGTGA
>NW_015342973.1:0-209 GCF_001447785.1 Gekko japonicus
TTGTTCCTGCTGTAGATTTGATAGGGAATATTTTTTTTGGGTTGGAATGACCACACATCCCTTCCTGAACCACTTGCATCATGCAACGAGCTCCGGGCACCGTTCAGATAGCGGTGCCACCGCTTTGGCAGCACGGCTTGTTTTTAAAAAAAAAAAAAAAAAGAATTGGTTTTGCACCCACGCATATACACATGGCCAAATCACCGCTC
>NW_015342974.1:0-209 GCF_001447785.1 Gekko japonicus
ACATCCCATTAGGCTTCTATTAAAGGAATAGGACATCTTTAAAAAAAAATCCAGACAGTTGGCATCCCTATCCTTGATGAACTGGGGAGAGAGCATACAGTTCACTTTCCACCGGATTCCATGCCAGAATATGGCCCTGCTGCTATTCCATGGGAGATTATGGAATAATCTGTGGATAAGGGTAGGCTCCTCCTGCTAAAATAATTTCG
>NW_015342975.1:0-209 GCF_001447785.1 Gekko japonicus
TTACCAAAACAAACAAACAAACAAACAAAAACATCCCCTCCCAAAAAACTGTGATATCCAGAATGGGGAATATTTAAAAAATTCTAATTTGGAGAACATATTTTTCAATTTTTGCACGCCAATGAAAGCAAGAAGAATTTGAGGCCTTCTTCACTCAAGTTATACCCTTCCAAGTTCACTGAAGTCATAGAAGCATAGAGTTGGAAGGG
>NW_015342976.1:0-209 GCF_001447785.1 Gekko japonicus
AACTGAATAATTCCAGGCTCCTCCTATTTATGAGTTATGGGTGACAATATGGAAAAAAGTGAAAATTCTTGTGGAATCTGGGGCTAATGAACAGAGAATCCTAAAGCATGGAGGCAACTGGATTTCCTAAAGCTCTTCTCAAGGCCCTTCTAAATAGAGATGTTAACCTCCAGGTAGCATCTGGAGATTTCCTGCTGTTACAGTTGATC
>NW_015342977.1:0-209 GCF_001447785.1 Gekko japonicus
TGGTGGGGGAAATGAAAAGAGAGAAGGTTTCCTCACAGTCCCATAACACAAGAACCCTTGGTTACACAACTAAATCGATCAGCAGTGGATTCATAACAGATAAAATGCAGTCCTTCAGATCACATGCAATTTGTTTGGCATGGTTGTACCGCAGTTGTGGTGTCAAACTGGGACCGGAGGCTCAGTTCAAATCGCTGCTCTGCCGTAGA
>NW_015342978.1:0-209 GCF_001447785.1 Gekko japonicus
AGTGTGTGAAAGGATGTAAAACACACACCCTGCCCATATTTTGCCTCACAATCCTCTGCTATTTGACACATTGGGTTGGATCCAGCCTGCTTTTCTCATCTAATATCCTTTCTGTGTTACAGCTCATGCCCCATATGACTTTTGTCCACACAGGTCCTATCATAATCGGCATAGCATTTTTGGGGTTACCTTATACTGAATCAGACCTT
>NW_015342979.1:0-209 GCF_001447785.1 Gekko japonicus
AGTGCCCTCCTGAACAGTTCCATTTTACATATTCTGCAGAACAACAGGGGTGTGTGATCCTTCCTGGAGATAAACCCAGACGGAAACACATCTGTTGCAAAGTTCATGGGATGGTTTCATGGGTACAGTTTGGCAACTTTCCCCAGAACTAAGCAATAAAAGAAAACAAAACAGGGGGAAAAGTGAAAAATAAGATCCCCACTCAGTTC
>NW_015342980.1:0-209 GCF_001447785.1 Gekko japonicus
GGTCCCTCTGGTCCCCCGTAGTCACTGATCTTGTCTCCTCCCCTAGGGATTCTGAGTCCGGGTCACTGAGCGGGTTGGAGGAGGTCATGACAGTCTCCCCATCCACGTCCTCACCAAGGCCGATCTTACTTAGCTTCTGAGATTGGCCTAGCATTGGCCCTCCTGGCCAGGGCTGGCTAACAACCAGGGCTTTTTTTTGCAGAAAAAGC
>NW_015342981.1:0-209 GCF_001447785.1 Gekko japonicus
GCATGCCAAGCAGAGGCCCTGCCAGTGAGTCACAGGCCCCTTCCTCCAAATATCATACCCCTGTGCCCTTCCAAACTTTCCTTGCGGGGGGAAGGCCTTGCCGATTGGCTCCTTGCAGTGCCTCCCCCCAGGCCCTTTACCCCTTTGCCGTGCTTCCTTCCAGCTTCTAACCACCAGATACAAATGCAGGCATTAAACCAGAGGTCAGC
>NW_015342982.1:0-209 GCF_001447785.1 Gekko japonicus
AGTTCTGATGAGCTCAGGCTAAACTGGGTATTCAAGCTCCAGGAGGTCCTTCCAACTCAGGAAAAAAGCTTGGAGGGAAGCAAAAAGTCACAGAAACAGCTGAGTGGCAGGGAGTGCTCAGGTTTTAAAAGGACTGCACAAGAAAGGGAAATGGACTGCACAAGAAAGGGAAATGGCCATGAACCATGAACCAATAGGAATCACATTTT
>NW_015342983.1:0-209 GCF_001447785.1 Gekko japonicus
TTTTGATGTTAGTTCCAGTTTTGAGAATAGTGTTTGGAAGTGACGCTGAAGTTGACATACTCTGATGAAGAATTGCCCCAAGGGAAAGCAGACCTAGGCTCCTTGTCAGTGGGCTGCACTGGCACGCAATCGAGTTTCCTGCAAAGCCAAGCTGATTGAATTCATTGTCACTTGATTTGCAATTGAGGTCTTTGGAAACAATTGTTCAC
>NW_015342984.1:0-209 GCF_001447785.1 Gekko japonicus
GCCCTGAATCACTTGCGCCTTTCAACCAACTGGTAAAGAGGAGGGGCTGAGAATACGTTCACCATCCCCAAAGGGTGAAGTTGTGGAAACGCGATAGATCATCCCTGCATTAGCCAGTACAAGCGAAACGGGAGAGATGAGAAACAGACAGAACCTTTAAGCAGCCCTCTTGGGAGTAAGGGAAGGAAGGAAGGAAGGAGGAGGAGATT
>NW_015342985.1:0-209 GCF_001447785.1 Gekko japonicus
GTGAGACACAAAACATGGCAGTTGCTCCTCACGTTCTTTGTGCGTCTCATAGGACTTGCTCAGGGTGTTACACGTGCAGTACATACAGTCAAACTGGGAGGGAGGGGTGTGTAGATGAAAGGGGGGGCTGGCAACACAACTTCCAAGTGGAGCCTGGACACCTCCCAGGATTACAATTTGACAAAGATCAGATCCCCTGGAGGAAATGG
>NW_015342986.1:0-209 GCF_001447785.1 Gekko japonicus
GGAGATCTCCAGCTACCACCTGGGGGGTTAGCAACCCTAGTTTCACACCATGGTTTGGGTGACACCTGATGGGTTTCCCCTGAGATGTAATAAAGGCACAAATGTTCCTTGATGACCCAGAGATGGCTGGATGGGGAAACTACCAGGTCATAAGAATTGCTAATTTAGGGCAAATGGTGAGGAGAAACAAGTCTTGATATTAGTACACA
>NW_015342987.1:0-209 GCF_001447785.1 Gekko japonicus
AGGAGATGCTCACCTGAGGTACACACCAAAAGGTGCAAGTCAAAGGGATCTTGCCCAGTTGCTTTTAGCCTGGGGCTTGCAGCCTGGGCCTCAGCCATTCACAGCATGACTGAGAAGATGCTCCACCAGTGGGGGGAGAGGAAATTATGCCTGTAACATTTCCACCCCTGTGTCTGCCTCGCTGCCCTCACTCTTGATTTGTGTAACTA
>NW_015342988.1:0-209 GCF_001447785.1 Gekko japonicus
CACAGCTTAGAGGGAACATTGCCGGTAACGGAGAACAAGACGGAATGCCCCAAACAACTCACCCTGGCAGGTCCCATCAGCGTCTCGCCTCACGCACTCGCTTACCACCCAGGCGGCTGCCCTTCTCGCGGACATATCCTCATCCGTCCCGTACAGCTTCAATACAAAGTGGGTGAGGAAGCCTTTGGAGGGATGCAGAAGAAGAGGGA
>NW_015342989.1:0-209 GCF_001447785.1 Gekko japonicus
TAAAAAAGTCAAAGGAACAGTGATATATGTAAAAAAAGAACTGAATCCAAAAGAAATTTTTAGAGATAAAGATGGAAGATATATAGCGGTGGAAGTAACAATGAGCCAGAAAAAAATATTGATTGTGAATGTTTATGCGCCAAATGGTATAAAAGAAAGTTTTTCCAGGATTTGACTAAGGAATTGGATCAATTGAATTATGATGAGAT
>NW_015342990.1:0-209 GCF_001447785.1 Gekko japonicus
TCAGATTCAGTGAGAGAGACCCCAGGGCCCTCGGCTACAACAGCAAAGTTCCACCACTGGCATCTTGCCAGGCCCTGAGAGAACAGGAGCAATCCCAACCCCTTAGGAAGACTTTCATTCTTCCCTGGGCATGACCTTTTAATTCCATTAGCAGGAGGTGTGGCTCTCAGTTAGCAGACTGTTTAAACCCTTATTTGAGTCCAGACTTA
>NW_015342991.1:0-209 GCF_001447785.1 Gekko japonicus
GCAGAAGCCAGAATAACAATCGATCTTAATATTTATGTGTTCAGCCTATTTATACTCCACCTTTCTGGTTCGAGAGCTGCCCGAGGTGGCTTACACGGAGTACGGTATAATTACAATGATAAGAACATAATGTCAAGATATTAAAAACTAACTAACTAGAACAGGGGTCCCCAGCCTTTCTGAGCATGCAGGCATCTTTGGAATCCTGA
>NW_015342992.1:0-209 GCF_001447785.1 Gekko japonicus
TTTTGTTTTGCTGGTTTTTAATTTTTGCAAACCATAATGTGAATTCTTTTCTCAAAAATCAACATTAAAATATTAGAAATAAGTAACTTTATATAAAATAAAATGGACTATCATAACCAGTGCTCCCTCTAATGGGTTTTATATACATATTTATTTATGTCCCACTCTCTCATAATAAGCAATAGACATAAGCAATGTTCCCTCTAAGC
>NW_015342993.1:0-209 GCF_001447785.1 Gekko japonicus
CCAATTCAGCTGCAGCCTTTCTTAGTGGTGGGCCTTCGACAAGCCATTTTCACTTCATTCCCAGTCTCAGATATCTCTCAACAAGCCATGAAGCTCACTGGACCACCTTGGGCCGGTCTCTGTCTCTCTTAACCTATCCTACCTCATAGGCTTGTCGCAAGGCCTCTCAGAGGTTGAGAGAGGCCTGGGCCACTTCCCTTTTTTGAGGC
>NW_015342994.1:0-209 GCF_001447785.1 Gekko japonicus
TTTTCTGCCTTTTTTAATTTGATTTTTATTTGTTTGATTTGAAATTTTAATTGTTGTTTTATAAATATTTACAAGTGGGGACCTGTAAGAAACCTGTGGGAGTGGCTACCTCATTCCCCTACCTTTGCTCCCTTCTCTCTTCCTGAACTTCTTTCAGTCTCTCACTCTTTCTTTCTCACACCACCCCTTTTCTTTCTCTCTCCTCCATG
>NW_015342995.1:0-209 GCF_001447785.1 Gekko japonicus
TTATAACAACACGAGGTGTGTGTGTGTGTCTGTCTGTCTCCCTTCCCTTTGTGTCCCAAACCCAAATCGGCCCCATGCATATCCGAAAACAAGCTTTAAAAAGATGCAGAATCAAATTCCGGGTTTCCTAGCACCTTATCCGTTTTGACACTTATGGACTTATGTCTGATAAAGTACTCAAGTGAATTCACAATTGATGTAACATTGCC
>NW_015342996.1:0-209 GCF_001447785.1 Gekko japonicus
GAGACAGTGCCATAGCTAAGCAGGGATCTGAACCAGCTCTCCCTGATCCAAGATCAACACTCTTTGCTCATCATGCAGGCTCTCAAACGGGCTGCAAAACATCTCAGGTAATCACAGAGATGTCTAAAAATTGGGGGTTCCCGTCTATGGGCCACCTCTTCCTGAAGATACAGCTCCATTCCCCCTCCATCGACTACATCATCCCCCAA
>NW_015342997.1:0-209 GCF_001447785.1 Gekko japonicus
CATATTAAGAATAATCATATACAATACTTAAAGTGCAAAAAACTAGGACAAGCATTTATAGCAGCGGATAACAAAAAGAAACGAGGAGTAGTAACCTACATCAAAGAACACTTGCATTCGAAATTAATATATAACTCGCAAGATGGAAGAATAGTAGCCACTACAATGATGAAAGAAGGAACAGAAATATTAATAATAAATATATACGC
>NW_015342998.1:0-209 GCF_001447785.1 Gekko japonicus
CAGTTCACAAAATATATAAACCAGCTTAAAGCTCTGCAATCTTTATGACTTAAAACGCAGACCTGTACATTATGTTTGAAATTATGGAGTTCTCTTTATGAGGAATTTTGGCATTGTTGGTTGTTTAAAATTATGGAATCTGCTTAGAAGAAGATTTCTCCTTGAAACGTGGAAATTACGTAGAAAACACGTCAGCCTTTAAAAAGGGA
>NW_015342999.1:0-209 GCF_001447785.1 Gekko japonicus
AAAAAAGAGTTGATTCCTCAGTATTGGTAGTGTTTGAAATAAAAATAAAATTCGTGGAAGTATAGTCATTTTCACTGCTGATATCCTACCAAGCATTGAAAGTTGCAAAGGTTTCCATCTTTCCAGGTCTCTCTTTATCTCCTCCAACATTTTTTGGTAATTATCTTCATACAAAGAACAACATCTATTAGTCAGAGTCACTCCTAGAT
>NW_015343000.1:0-209 GCF_001447785.1 Gekko japonicus
CTTGACCGCATGGAGGTTGAGCGGCAAAAGCTTCTAAAGCTGGGTTACAGTCCATTAGTCGTGAGCACTATCCTAGACTCACGAAGACCATCTACATCGCGCATTTATAATGTCACATGGAAGGCGTTTGTAAGATGGACCAGAAGGAAGAAGATCGATACTCTCCATCCTAAGATCAGATCCATACTCGATTTCCTCCAAGACGGCCA
>NW_015343001.1:0-209 GCF_001447785.1 Gekko japonicus
AAAAAACCCTTAATTTATGCCACTACTACATGTTGCTTAAGCCTCTGTGCATTTGCATTCATTTTTTAGAATTTATATCCTGCCTTTCTCCACTGTTGGGACTCAAAGTCACTTTTAGAATATTGTTCTCCCTGCCTCTGATTTCTCACAACAACCCGGCGAGGTAAGCCGGACTCATAGTTTTGTGACAGGCCCAAGGTCTCCCAACG
>NW_015343002.1:0-209 GCF_001447785.1 Gekko japonicus
GACACTAGAAGCCCTCCCACTGTTGCATGTATTGTAATATATGTAATACAAATTTATTGATATGCAAATAATGTTGAAAAAATAATTCACTTTGCAGGAAAAATCAAGTGTGTGGAAACAGAAAATAGTGTGAACATAAAGAATCAAGGATTTGATTCACACAGGGAAAAATGAAACTAAAATATGGATTTTTGAGTCAAAACAGCAGG
>NW_015343003.1:0-209 GCF_001447785.1 Gekko japonicus
CACTAACTCGGCTTAGAGGGAACACTTGTGCACGCTTCCTGTGCCCTGCTCATGCCCTCTCCCACCACCCATGCTCAGCGCCATCGGCACTGCCCGCAGTCCTTTCCCTGATAGCACTGGGCAGCGTGTGCATCTGGGAACATGGGTATTCACAAGCAAGCGGGCAGGGAGAGGGCATGTTAAAGAAAGGCTAAAGCGCTTGGGGCTCT
>NW_015343004.1:0-209 GCF_001447785.1 Gekko japonicus
CTTGCGACCCTTTTGCGGGGATGGAGGAGGGATCCGACCCCCAGGCAGCGCCCCCCCCCCTGCAGACTAGTCCCTCGCCAGAGCCGCCCCGCAGGACAGACATTCCAACACTACCTGTGGCGCTTCTGAGCTGTTTCATGGACGGACGCACCAAAAAGAGGACACGGCGGCGGCCGCAGTTCTCGCCCCCGGCAGGACGGAAACGCTGA
>NW_015343005.1:0-209 GCF_001447785.1 Gekko japonicus
TATAACTAGCCGGAGATATCAGTTTCTGATTAAGAGAAGGTAGCCCATTTACACTGTCTGTTAAGGAGCAGTATCTGTGGGAAGAGAGGTCGGAGAGTAGACGCTAGGGTTTTATAGTTTAACATGTTTATAGTTTCGGGCACTAAGGACTAGATTGCGAATCTCTTTTCGCTCATAACTGTATTTCTATGTGTCAAAGAAGTCATTCA
>NW_015343006.1:0-209 GCF_001447785.1 Gekko japonicus
CTAGTCTGGGCTATTCAGGTCAGGGCAAAGAAACGGTACCAAAAACAATTTTGTGGAACGTCAAAGGAACAAATGAATCACGTAAAAGGAATTTTAAAAAAACAATCGCTGCAAGTAAAAGCAGATACTACATTAATTCAAGAAACACATGTTCAAGGTACTCAAATGCAAGTAGTATAATATTGAAACTTTGGAACTTTGTATACTGT
>NW_015343007.1:0-209 GCF_001447785.1 Gekko japonicus
GATGATGTCACTTGCGGGTTCACCCCAGATGTGATGTTATGGCACTTCAGAACACCTATTTTTGCACCATCCCCCCCCTTGCTGCCCTACTGAATGGTGGTGAGGCTGGTGTGGAGTAGCCTGACAGCTCTGGTTGCCTGTTAAATAAGGAGCCTGTGCTTTAGCTTTTGTTTCTACAACAAGAAACTTAAAAATGACAAACATGAAAA
>NW_015343008.1:0-209 GCF_001447785.1 Gekko japonicus
GTGTGTGTAATCCCATATTCCCTCAGCATTGCTGAGCTGGTGAGGCTCCAGACCCCACCAACCAGCATTGAGCCTGGCAGCCAGCATCACTCGGCACCTTGGCCCGCAGCACCAGCTGGCTGCTGCACTCGTGCCCAGAGCAGTTGCCAGCGTCCTCGTCTCTCAATATCAATCCCTCAATGGCTGCCAGTGTCTGTCACCATGGCACC
>NW_015343009.1:0-209 GCF_001447785.1 Gekko japonicus
CCGCTCTTGCTTTGTGTATTGGACTTGGTATTCCAGCTGGCTTGTTTAACTGGCTCTTGACTTCAGACGGTATCCTGACTACCTTGCCCCTGCCCAGCCCCGCATCGTGACATTTGGTGCTGATTGGTCAGGAGATAGTTTCAAGGGAGGTTCCCTGTCCCATGGGTTTCTCAGTCTCATATCTGGTGTCTCTAGATGTTACAGTCCAT
>NW_015343010.1:0-209 GCF_001447785.1 Gekko japonicus
CCAGGCATGCTGAGTCATTCATTCCAACAGCGTTCCTCAGAAAACATAGATAAATTTCAGCGAAAGCGTATAAACCCCTCCCTCAGTCCATCCCGACAGCAGTGCGTGGTTGTCCCATCAACTGGGCCAGGAAGAGGTATCCAAATCAGGAACTTCATGAGGCCTGTCTAGAAAAGTGACAAATGTTGCGCATGTAACTGAAAATGGAG
>NW_015343011.1:0-209 GCF_001447785.1 Gekko japonicus
CCCCCAATAGCCCCATTGTAGCTACGGGCCAGAGTATAAGGCAGCTCCATGTGTTTATGCATATTCATGTGTCAGCTGCTACTTGATGGCACATCCCACCTCATAATATCCAAGTGCATCGATCATAGGCCCCAGTCACACGGAGACTTTGCCACGTGAAAGGCATGAATGTAGGGCAGGTTTTCGGGGCACGATCACCCCGCAACATC
>NW_015343012.1:0-209 GCF_001447785.1 Gekko japonicus
GGAAGGGGACCCCTTACACCCTCCTTATGTTTATACTATTTAATGAGAGTTATAGGCAATAAATAATATGCAGTATTGATATTTTGTATTTTGCCTGGCGTGATGTGGTCCATGGGGCCGCAAAGAGTCGGACTCGACTGTGTGACTGAACAACAACAGCAACAAATTGATTTCAATAACAGATTGGCTTCTTAAGCACAATATGACAC
>NW_015343013.1:0-209 GCF_001447785.1 Gekko japonicus
CAAACCCCTTCCTCCTCAGGCTCCACCCCTCAAAATCACCAGATCTCTCTCAACCCCAGAGCTGGCAACCCTAGTTGAGATGCCCATGCCCTTGATGACCATGACCATGCCCTCAATCATGATTTTTTGCATACCTGCAACAATAGCGATGCAAGCTTTGAGACTGATCTAGAGGAACAGAGGTAGACATAAGAACATAAGAGAAGCCA
>NW_015343014.1:0-209 GCF_001447785.1 Gekko japonicus
GGATGTCGCTCCTGTCTTCAGGGATGGTGTCCACATCTAAAAAAACAGTGAGGGAGAGAAGAGTAAGAGACGGAATGGAAACGAGACCGAGGAATGGATCCTGCCCCACTCCCAGACTCTGCACCCTTCCATCAGCAGACCTGGTGAGTTATATGGAGGAATAAGAAATTCTCTCGTAGCAGAGGCTGCTGAAGGAGGCCGTTAAACCT
>NW_015343015.1:0-209 GCF_001447785.1 Gekko japonicus
ATGCTGTGACATCGTTTCTGGGTGAAAAATCCAAGCGATATCACAGTGTACTGCAGCACTGTAGGAGTTCCACTGCTCTCTATGGTCTTTAACCCTCTGTTATTGTCTACGGTCTTAACCACAGAGATCTGTGGAATCCCTAGAACATCACATTAGGCTGTGACATTCTTTCTGGGGCTTTACCTGGGAATATGTCACAGCGTCAGCAA
>NW_015343016.1:0-209 GCF_001447785.1 Gekko japonicus
TTAACCACTTGAGCCACCACAGCTCTTCCATAATTAGCCACAGTTAAAAAGAGCAAGCAAGGCTACTGAGAGAGCATCTTGTCTGAGTGGGGGGATTTCCTTTAACAAACCTATTCTTGTTACTTTGGTAAAATTCAGTTTTGTTTAAGTGTGGCCATTAGGCATGTGAAAAATAACAATCTACCCATGGGTCATTTCGTAGAAAAAGA
>NW_015343017.1:0-209 GCF_001447785.1 Gekko japonicus
GACCCAAATGCTGGCGGGAAGGCTGTGCCAGTGGTGGCTTTTCAGGAGGCCTCTTTCAGAATGAGGGTGCTAAGCGAAGCGGACCCTGGGTCTGGTCCAACTGGGCTCTGACTCTTCAGACACGGATGGTCCACTTTGGATCTTGTGCCCTTGATGTTCCCTTTCCCTGCCTCAGTCGCACTGAGTTGGGAAATACCTAGAGATTGGGG
>NW_015343018.1:0-209 GCF_001447785.1 Gekko japonicus
CCAAAGAGCATCCAGTCCAGTGCCCCTGGCAAGCCAGCAAGAAGGGCACAAAGGCCACAAAGGCCATCTCCCTGGTCTGCAGAGCTGGTTCAAGTAGCCACCTGAAAGAAAGAACACCCATCATCTCCCAGACTGGCACCACAGCCAGAGCTTCACTGGAGCCCAGCTGTTGGCCGTGTGGGCCCAGGAGCAATGCTCCCTCTAAGCTG
>NW_015343019.1:0-209 GCF_001447785.1 Gekko japonicus
ATTGTGAATACTAAATTATGTTTTCCACCTTCCTTATATCTGCAAGATCATTATTACTGAAGTCAATCTATGAATCATTAAATACACACATGCTGTTGAGAAACTCCTTGTTGAACAGGGCTTCACTGCCTTGTTCCTTTGACCTATGAGATCTTACTTTTTTACCTGTCAATGTTTACTTGATGTAATGCGTTGATACGTTTATTGTT
>NW_015343020.1:0-209 GCF_001447785.1 Gekko japonicus
ACACTAACTCATCTTACAGGGAACACTGAGTGTGATGCACTTTTCTTAATGTAGGTTGTGTTTCTGGCATTCGGTACTTGCTACCTAAGGTGAGAGCATGCTTTGCTGTGTGTGTGAGGCAAGTACCAGATAAGATCAAAGGATGCTCATTCATGTTGGGGATTATTACTTCCCACAACATCGCATTGTTTTAAGTTTCACTCCTTAGT
>NW_015343021.1:0-209 GCF_001447785.1 Gekko japonicus
AAACTGATGCTGGTATAAATTGTATTTTGGATCCTGCCATTTACAAACTGCTGAAGTGGACCAAGATTTGATGCACATCTGTCACTGGCAATTTTGAGTCTCTGACTCCTCTGTATACTGGGGCTTGTACCTAAATGACACAAACAAAAGGGAAATAAAGCAGAACCCCAGGAACAATGTAAAGACTAATAAAATGTATTCCAGCACAA
>NW_015343022.1:0-209 GCF_001447785.1 Gekko japonicus
CGTGGTACGGTTAGCTAGGGCATTTTATGGTATTTTAACTGAAACTGTGAGATAAATTGTTGTAGGTAGGGACAGTTAGGACAGTTAGGAAGCAAGTTGGCAAGGAAGCAGGGCGCCTGGCTTAAGACTATAACATCATAATTACCTAAGACCGCAGAGGACCCGTGTACTTGGGGAGGATTGGAAATATTGCTGAGCCGAGCCGAGCC
>NW_015343023.1:0-209 GCF_001447785.1 Gekko japonicus
ACCACATTCATGCGCCCAGGAGACCCAGGTGAATCGTTAACACTCGCAACAACACACTCCAGATTGTTCTAATTCTTCAGACCTCGCATACTGAGCTCTTCAATGCCTTCCAGTCTGCGAAAGATATTTGAACTCAGCACTGCGTCTGAACTCATTGACATCCCCGCTCCTCGAAGGGTCGGTCGGTTCTTGTTGAACTTTTCTCTCTT
>NW_015343024.1:0-209 GCF_001447785.1 Gekko japonicus
GGCTAGCACTCCTAGCATTCTTTCCATGTCACCATTTAAAGGTTTTGCCTTAGGGCCCACATCTCCCACTGTCTTCAATTAGTTACCATAGGGATGGCTTACTGCATTTGTGCCCTTCCCAGGATCTAGCATTCTATTGACAAACTACCTTCCCTCCCCTGGCACTCTTTTAGTAATGTGTTCAAGTGGGGCTTATCATGATTATGGAG
>NW_015343025.1:0-209 GCF_001447785.1 Gekko japonicus
TGGAGGGTGGACTCTGTGGCATTGTAGCTGAATGAGGTGCTTGTCTTCCCTGGGCTTCATCCCCAAATCTTCGAGAGTTTCACAACCTGGATTTGGCCACCCTGCCCCTCCCCATTCCCTGCTGGTAGCCAGGGGGGACCTGGCACCCCTAATTCCAGGGCAACATCTTTCACCCGTACTTTTCTGTAGAAAGAAAGAAAGAAAGAAAG
>NW_015343026.1:0-209 GCF_001447785.1 Gekko japonicus
AAAAAAACCTATAAATCAAATCCCCAAACAAAAAGAAAGAAATATAGCAAAATATAAAAACAATGGTGGCAGATAAGCCTCTCTAAAAGGTTCCCAAATATCTAAAAATATGTCCATGTGTAATTGTCATCAATCAACATTGAAACATTTCACCTATAAACCTATAATTCCACTGGCCCTAGCGCCACATAACAGAGTGAGCTCCCGTC
>NW_015343027.1:0-209 GCF_001447785.1 Gekko japonicus
GCTGTAAATAAAGCAATTCGACTAACAACTGGACCAGGCAAAAGTTAGTGTAACATGTCTTCTTGGTGAGGGACTAGTAGGGCTATACTAAGCGAGTATACCTCAATGGAATAAACTTCCACAAAAGCCCTTCGGATTGCACAAAAGCTGCTCACCAGAGCCACATGAGATGCTGCCACAGCACCTGACATTTCGGCAGACGAAAGTAA
>NW_015343028.1:0-209 GCF_001447785.1 Gekko japonicus
TTTTGTTGTATTGTTTTTGCCTTGCAAGCTGCTTCCAGCAGGTGTCTGAATAAGCAAAATATGAATTTTCTAAATGTACATGTTGTCTAAATAAACACACACACCTTGACCTTCAACTTCTGGTATGTATTTCTTAGACTAGTGGCTCTCTGCCATGTTTTAGATATCATCAAATATTTAGATATTCCTCATCAAAGGCTCCTAAGTAA
>NW_015343029.1:0-209 GCF_001447785.1 Gekko japonicus
TTTCACAATCAATGTTCCCATTTGGGCCTCAATGTACTGTTCGACTCACGGACTGGCAATTTGGGAAATGTGGGGTTCATGTTGAAAACTTGAAAAGTAAAAGAGGAAGGGGGGAAAACCCTCTTAAAAAAAAACACGACCACTGCAACATTTATAGATGGTAGTAAAAAGAAATTCCCCACCCCTAGGCTTCCCAAGTCCCCCCGGGG
>NW_015343030.1:0-209 GCF_001447785.1 Gekko japonicus
AAAGCGGCACATACATTAGTAAAAGACACAGCAGGTAATAAAACAATTCCAGTTGTTTCTTTGCTTCATTTGTGCCTCGCCTTTCTCCCCAGTGTGAACCCAAAGCAGCTTACATCCTTCTCCTTTCCTCCATTTTATCCTCACAGGTAGGTTAGGCTCAAAGTGTGTGACGGGCCCACAATCACCCAGCAAACTTTCATGGCAGAGTG
>NW_015343031.1:0-209 GCF_001447785.1 Gekko japonicus
GTCTGTTCCAGCTGAAGCTACACAGTTCCTGGAAACTCCATTGTTCTACACAGTTTCTTGATGTCTCCCACCAGCCCCATAGCCAGGAATTTTTTTGGGGGGAAGGGCTAATTAAATTAAATTTAAATTAATGCAAGCACAGTGGAGGGGGGAGGGAGAGCTTAAGTCCCGTGGGAGGGGGTGGAAAAGCCACCACAGCAATGGTGCCT
>NW_015343032.1:0-209 GCF_001447785.1 Gekko japonicus
AACTGGCTCTCTAGAAGTAGTGATAAAGGAATTCAGCCATCTCCAGATTAGATGGGTTTGTGTGTGGTGGTGGTAAGTAAATCAGAGAACAGCCTTTAGCCCAGTCTGAAGCAGTTCTCTGTTGAAATGTGAGACTCTAGTCAATGGGGAATAGGGTTCCCAAGTACCTACCTACGGTCTGGCGGGGGACACATGCTTCCCCACTGGAA
>NW_015343033.1:0-209 GCF_001447785.1 Gekko japonicus
GTCATTCACCCCTCTTCACTAATCTCTTATGCAATTGGCAGTAAATATGACTAGATTTTTAACCCAGCATGCTTTTCATGCACGTTTTACTTCTTTTCCCTGCCATTTGAATGAAGAGTTCTCAAAAGCTTGTGTATTCCCATGCTATCCTAATCCTGATTAGATCCCAGAAGATATATCATTTTTGGTGCGATTCTAAGCAGCACTAT
>NW_015343034.1:0-209 GCF_001447785.1 Gekko japonicus
CAGTCTCCCCAATAAGCAGGACACCACAACACTCATGTGGCTATAATTAGTTTAGGGAGAACTTAGCCTCATTTTTATGGTTTAAAAATCATTACTGTGCATTCAACACAGTACTGTACTGTAACGTCCCTGGCTGGGAAACTCAGTGAAAGGACTACTGAAAGAGCATGATGGTAACAGAAGTGATACACGTGGTGTGCATGGACAGA
>NW_015343035.1:0-209 GCF_001447785.1 Gekko japonicus
CCACAGTCCCAATCCAAAATGGGGACCGATTGCTCTGATGCATGCATAGGAACTGAAGGGAACCTACATGTCACATGTGACTGTTACACAGGATGCAGGGTGGGGACTAGGCTTGTCAGCCTTGCCAAGAAATGAATGTCCTTTCAGACAATAACAAAAAATGGCAACACAGTGTGTGTCATATACTAAATCTGAAAAACACTGTAATG
>NW_015343036.1:0-209 GCF_001447785.1 Gekko japonicus
GGACCCTTCGGATGCTGGCTACAAAAGGAGCGGCCAGACTGTAAGAGATGCGCAGAGGGACGAAGGAGCACCAACGCGGAGAGAAGAAGGGAGGTTCTGAGGAAAATAGGAGCCAGGTAAGTTGGGGCAAATCCTCCCTATCCCTTCCTGCATTCAGACCACATTCCCAGCCCCCAGCCCCCCTCCGGAAAGGGCCATCAAGTTGCAGC
>NW_015343037.1:0-209 GCF_001447785.1 Gekko japonicus
GAATTCCTTGAAATTAATAGGAAAACTCCCCTGTACCATTCCAAAAATGTCTTTGCCTTAACAAGGAAATTCTGTTCAAATCCCCTCCCACAATAAGTTTCTTACACTTGATCTTATCAACTAGCTTTAAATTTGCTGCATGAAATGGAATAAAAACATGTCCTATTTTATTCTATCAATCAGGCTGGGGTCAGGTCCTTAGCAGGAAA
>NW_015343038.1:0-209 GCF_001447785.1 Gekko japonicus
GAGCCTATGACAAAAGGAATAGCAGTGCTTCTCAGTTAATGTAGATATCTCTTCAGTGGGTCTTAACTTTTGGGAATGGTTGTGGCCAAGAATCCATCAGGGTTTAGAACAGTGGAGGAGCAGGTATCTGAGAAAAGAAAGCACAGTTTAAATTCTGAAGAGGACAGGGAGAGAATTAGACTCTACTGTGAGTCAGCTGAAGCACCTTG
>NW_015343039.1:0-209 GCF_001447785.1 Gekko japonicus
AAGTGTTTTGTTATTTTGTCCAGTTTCTCGAAATATTGCTGTCTTTTTAACACGGGGATATTTTGCGCTAAGAACAAGAATCTCGGGAGAATGTTCATTTTAATCGTTTCAATCCTGCCCGTTAGTGAAAGATGTAGATCTTTCCATTTCGTCAAATCTTTTCCCACTTCTTCTAACAACTTTGTATAATTATCTTCAATTAACGTGCT
>NW_015343040.1:0-209 GCF_001447785.1 Gekko japonicus
TTCCTAACCTGGATCTGGCAACTCTACCCTCTCATCCCCCACCAGTGAACAGGGGGGACCTGGTAACTAGAAGTAAGTGCTATTTTATGCAATGGGACTTACTCTTGGGAAAGTGTTTACCAAGACAGAGGCCATCTTAAAGGAACTTCCCAGTCTGTTCAAGCTAACTTTATTGTTCTCCAATTTACTACAGGTGTTAGTCACCCCCC
>NW_015343041.1:0-209 GCF_001447785.1 Gekko japonicus
TACAATCGGCTATGCAGTAGTATTTCCTTGTGCAGGTTCCATATTATACTTCTTGCGTCACGATTTTCTTATGCTAGACAACTAGAGTTCTCAGTAAGATACATCTGTGCCTATTCTAAATCTGTCATGTTGTGGGGCCAGTGTGGTAGTCATACTCGGGTTGAGTCTTAATACAGCCTTAAGAACTGATTTGGCATTTGTCACAAAAT
>NW_015343042.1:0-209 GCF_001447785.1 Gekko japonicus
GGGGTGCTGGCTGAGCAGTACCACCTGGGGTTGAGCTCCAAACTCCATGAGATGATCCTGTGCAGTGTCCACCCCATCTCCCTGAATGCATGGATGAGAGAGGCAGCGGATGTGGAGAGCTGTCTGCAATTGATCAAGATCGATAAGGCGGCTGCATACCCAAGAGGAGGGGTCCCGGGGGGGAAGCCAAAGGTCGTGAAACCCAAAGA
>NW_015343043.1:0-209 GCF_001447785.1 Gekko japonicus
TAGCAGAATGAGGGCCTTGGGTGCCAGCTAGCCCTGACGGGAGTCTGGGATTGGAATGCAGTTCTCCCCCAGTCCAACAGCTGTGTCCATTGCTGCTGTGTGTGTGTGGGGGAAAGGGGGTGACGCCTGGCAGGCCCAGAAGCTATGAGGGAGAAGCCACCCCACCTTCAAAAGCATCCTTGCCCAGAACAGCTCCTACAGAGCTTGCA
>NW_015343044.1:0-209 GCF_001447785.1 Gekko japonicus
CACTCCCCCTTCCAAGGAAGCAGAATCTAAGGAGCATCTCTTCCCCAAAGCAGAGCTGATCTGCCCCACTCCCTGTGGCAGCCATTTTGTGCCTCTCCCTGCCCACCCATGGCAACCATTTGGGAGTGCCATCCACTATCCACTACGCAGATTCCGTGGATTGGTGGTCTGACTCCGTATAAAACAACTTCACAGAAGCCTTCAGATGC
>NW_015343045.1:0-209 GCF_001447785.1 Gekko japonicus
CTGGGCAGGGTGCATGTTTCTAACAGGGATTATACTCCTGGAGAAATCAAACCGGTCAAAGAGTATTTTTCTGTGACTCAAAAAAGCCTCTAGGAAGAAGCCCTTCTTCGGGGCTTCTGCGCTGAACGGCAGCCGTCTTCCAGAGCCAAGAGATTGTTCTGCCAGAGTCTTTCCCTGGAGCCGGCGTGGTGTTGTGGTGAGAGTCAGGG
>NW_015343046.1:0-209 GCF_001447785.1 Gekko japonicus
TACAGTTTCCGAGACCTAAACATCACCAGGCAGAATCTAGCTCCTTGATGAGTAATCTTGGCTTTTTATCGTCTAACGTTTTCAGTGAGACTAGAGAATCTGCCTAACAACTGATTAAGAAAGGTGGGATACAAATATTTTAATATGAAATGAATACATATTTATTTAGATGTTTAAATGCCACCTCTCTAGAGTCCTTCTGGACTCCA
>NW_015343047.1:0-209 GCF_001447785.1 Gekko japonicus
AGGAAAGGGGCCAGCAGTCATGCTTGGCACATATTGTAAAACACCAGTCTAGCTGTATTTGTGACCTGTGCCTCCATGGTAAAGAAGGCATCCAGACTCGCACACAAACTCCTGATGGAGCACATTGGTACCAACGGTGCTCCATGAAGAGTCGGGAGCCTGAACCCCAATCCCACAGGGACCCCCAGCCACAGAACCTCCATCTTCCC
>NW_015343048.1:0-209 GCF_001447785.1 Gekko japonicus
TTTTTTTAATACTATATAAATACAGGAACCCTAAACCAGGGAACTGCAGACTGGAACTCCTCATCGTATGGAAATAAGAGAAGGAGCCCCTCTCCTGACACACACACCCAAGCCACCCCCACCTCTCTTTGGGGAGGGGGGGCCAAGGAAGGAGACTGCAAGCCGCTCTGAGATACATATACACACATATATACACACCCACACACACA
>NW_015343049.1:0-209 GCF_001447785.1 Gekko japonicus
CACCTCTTTTTCTACGAAATGATTCCTGGGTAATACCCATTGTTTGTCCTCAGTTGGGCCTCAGCTAGGGTTGCCAACTCCAAGCTGGGAAAGTTCTGGAGATACTGAGGGTGGAGCCTGAGGAGTGACCTCAGTCAGGACAGCGTCACAGAGTGCACCCTCCAACGCAGCCCTTACCTCCAGGAGAACTGTTCTCTGCAGTCTGGAGA
>NW_015343050.1:0-209 GCF_001447785.1 Gekko japonicus
TGGGGAGGTCAGCCTTGGTGATGGCTACAGCCCTTGCAACATGATGGGCAGGCAAGAGGACTCGCCAAGGGAGGGTAAAGAACCTCCAGGTGTCTGGAATTAGCCGTACAATGAGGGACAAGGAGCCAGTGCATCAGGCCACCGGTCAGCCTTGCGACATTTAGTGAGAGACTGGCAGAAAGTGCAAAGGAATCAGAAAGGTGGGGGGG
>NW_015343051.1:0-209 GCF_001447785.1 Gekko japonicus
CCCAGACTGAGACACATTTGGATACATGAGAATGATGACTGATTTTACAGTATTTAAATTACAAAACATATGATACAGTACAGCTGCAATCAAAGCATATTTATGTTTTCACTTATCAGGATGAACACAGTAATATTAAATGAACTGACATTAAATGAACTGACATAAAGTTTGGATCTGTCATTCAAGAATAAGGACATTTTTGTTTA
>NW_015343052.1:0-209 GCF_001447785.1 Gekko japonicus
ATGCCTGGGTTTGGCTTCAGCAGAGATCTTCCCTCTCTCTCCTTCCATCTTGGCTACCAGAAGGAGGCCAGGAAGCAACTAGTGAGAATACTCTCAGCAAGGAAAACTCTTCTTGAGTTGCCATATGTATTGCCACTTGGTTCCCATGAGTTGTTTTGGCAACCAGTATTTGGCTGAGCAGCAGTGGCTCAGAGGTTAAGACGTTGAGC
>NW_015343053.1:0-209 GCF_001447785.1 Gekko japonicus
CTTCTGCTTTAGAAATTCGTGATCTGTAATCTACTGAAACAGCAATTTGTCTGCCTGTTGCCTTCCTAACCCACCAGAAAGGAAGAATGTTTACAGACAAAAGTGGTGTTTCCTTCTGTGGCTGGAAGGAGGGAGATAAATGGTTCGTCTCGCTATCATTCCGGACTTTTCCACGATGTTCGTCTGATTCCCGCAACCAAGGATGATCA
>NW_015343054.1:0-209 GCF_001447785.1 Gekko japonicus
TCAACCAGCCCAGGGGGCCATGTCTCAGAGGGTGCCGGTTAAGTGATCTCAGGAGCCAGGAGGGACCTTCCTCTGCTTGAGACTCTGGAGAGCAGCTGCCATTCTAAGCAGATAGATGTTAAATGGGCCAATAGTATAAGGCAAGCAGGATATGCAAGAAACATCAATGCTCCAGGGAATACAACACCATGTCCTGTGCGCTGGGCCTA
>NW_015343055.1:0-209 GCF_001447785.1 Gekko japonicus
AAGCTGCTCTGAGCCCCACTCTGTGGGGGAGAGGTGAGATATAAATTGAAATAATAAATATATAAATTAGATGAGAAAAAAAGCTAGAACCATCACATTCCAACTTTAGGCCTGTTTTTTAAACTGAAACTAATTTGGTCACCTTGATGGTTCATCATCACTAGGGATGGTCACAAACTAGTTCATGAGCCAAAATTTGGCATGAACTT
>NW_015343056.1:0-209 GCF_001447785.1 Gekko japonicus
TAGTTCCTGCTACACAACCTGGGATCCTGGCAATCTTATGTGGAAATTTTATTAAGATGCAAGCTACTGATTTCTGGCAGGCCTCTATCCATACTGGAGCTTCCAATACCATCTGTGCTACTACTTTAGAGTTGAATACCATAAGAACTGTGGGAACATTTTGCCCATCCTTGCTAAGGAAGAATCAGATTATAGCCTTAGTGGATATC
>NW_015343057.1:0-209 GCF_001447785.1 Gekko japonicus
CCTGCTTAGCTTCCAAGGTCTGACGGGATAACCGGGGCCATCCAGGTCAGGGCTGAATGCGTTTAGGTTGCAGGAAAGACCTTTCTCTGCCCGAGAGCTGCCGCCAATCAGAACGAACAGTCCTGAACTCGACATGCCAAGGCTCCGACTCGGTATCAGTCAGCTTCCTTTGTGAGGCTGCAAAAGGAGTGACCTGTCTTTCCAAAAGT
>NW_015343058.1:0-209 GCF_001447785.1 Gekko japonicus
GTGATCTGGGATCCCAAGAACGTGAAGTAGGTTGGTGTACAACGTGATAAATTCATATCATACATTGTTAAAAAAAATAGCATAATAAAAACACAATAATTAGCTCAAAAGATGACACTAAGAGTTCCAATAGTACCGCTGCCACATAGGGAGGCAGAGGGTGGCAGGAGGAGGGAACCCTCGCTGTCCTCAACCAAATGCCTGATGGA
>NW_015343059.1:0-209 GCF_001447785.1 Gekko japonicus
CACCACACTGGCATCTTGTGAATAATGGCTGATTTGCCAGGAATAAGGTTGTGTATACACGCATCCACTGAGACATGTTAGTCAAGGAGGTCTACTTCATAGCTACTTTTTAAAAACATTTCTGGATTATGTTGAGAACTGCCTGCCCTCAGGGCAGCATACCCTTCTCTGCACCACTGGCCTCTGGAGATGTCTCCGCATTGCTGATT
>NW_015343060.1:0-209 GCF_001447785.1 Gekko japonicus
AACAGGACTTGCTCGTTTCCCGCCACCTCAGGTTCCGATTCCGCTGAGTCTTCCAGCACATCCTCCTGTGCCGCTTGCAGTGCCTTAGCGAATTTGGGCTTGGCCACCCCCTTCTTTGCTGGCGCCGGAGTAGCTGGCTTCCCCTTGGACATTGGTGACTTGTCTTTCGTCTGGTGTGCTCCACAATCCGCGGCAAAGTGGCCCTTCTC
>NW_015343061.1:0-209 GCF_001447785.1 Gekko japonicus
TGGAAGACTTGCCTTTCGAAGGGACAACATTGTTCACTTCCAAGACGGAGGAAACTCTTGACCCTAATAAAGAAAAATAAACAGACAGTGAACTTACTAGGGGGGCCTCAAGCTTGCTCCTCCCAGGATAAACAAAGACCCTATAGCTATCAGTCTTGGCATTGTCCCTACCAATGGGATTATAGATATGCTAATGCCCCAGGGGCTCA
>NW_015343062.1:0-209 GCF_001447785.1 Gekko japonicus
AGCGAAGTACCTCAGGTTTGCATTCTGGAACACTCAGACACGATGGATGACAGAATAACAACTTTCCCTTTCTTTGGGACATAGCTAACATGATTAAGATCTTCTTGGAAGCCAAACAGAAGAAGAGATTGTATTTATACAATCACGTCTTAAGCTTGGGGTACAGCACCTTCACTTCTATTATTCTTTGCAATGGGAATCTGTGGGTT
>NW_015343063.1:0-209 GCF_001447785.1 Gekko japonicus
CCTCTGAACATCTCTTGCCTTGAAAGCGCTATGGGGTCATCATAAGTCACCTGTAACTTGACAGCACTTTCAACTACCAGCTGTGCTTAGAATTGCACTGTCAGTGCCCTTATTTGCAGTGTTGCTGATTAGATGCCAATAGATTGGTATGTGATGCACCTGTAATATTGAAGTTAAGCAGGGCTGCCCCCCCCCCCCGATGCCTCGGT
>NW_015343064.1:0-209 GCF_001447785.1 Gekko japonicus
AAATCCAATCTCTTCTTCTTCACTGCCTTTTTTCATGGAGGCTCCATGAATTCTATCTAATCCATTGTTTTAAAAATCGCCTAAACGAAGGCCTGTCATATTCTTTGGCAGGGGACTGATTAGCTAATAAAGTGAAATAAGATAGCTTAAACCAACTGTAACTTAATAATGAAAACCCAGGACCGGACCAGTGTTCCCTCTAAGCTGAG
>NW_015343065.1:0-209 GCF_001447785.1 Gekko japonicus
GGGGGGGATGGATATAAAACTGGTTCCCTAAACATGGAAAGTGAAATGCTTCTGCTGTCCCAGACTCGATTTCAACCCAAAAAATGCTCCCATATTTTCAGGCCAGGTTATCTAAGAAGCCAGGATATACTCTGGATTTCGAGATTCATACTGAGTATCCAGTATCCAGTATGTGAGAGATGTAGTTGTTAGAGTGTTGGTCTAAGACT
>NW_015343066.1:0-209 GCF_001447785.1 Gekko japonicus
CTAGTGAAATGGCACAACTGTCGAATGACGCAGTGAGGTTCAAGGCCACCTGACTGAGCAGGGGAAGGGCCGTGGTTTAGTGGCAGAGCATCTGCATTTCACGCGGAAGGTCCCAGGTTCAGTCTCCAGTTAAAAAGGACCAGACAGTAGGACCGATTTCTCACAAGAGCTGCGCCGCGGTCATGCCTTCCTTTGCCCTGCTTCTATTG
>NW_015343067.1:0-209 GCF_001447785.1 Gekko japonicus
GCCAGCTCCCCGTCTGGCCTCCTCCCGCAGAGCTGGGTCAGTGGTCTGAGAAGCTGGCCTTCCTCTTCTCCACGAAGGCGCTCATCCCCTCCTTCCGGTCCTCCTGAAACAGCCAAGTGAGATGGGTCATGGCACAGCACTCATGCTACACTGGCTCTGCTTAGCAGTTTGCACCTGTATCTTCTGGATCCAAACCGGAAGGCATACAG
>NW_015343068.1:0-209 GCF_001447785.1 Gekko japonicus
GTTGTTCCCACCTGTCAAGGCTCAGACCTGGGTCCCTCTGAGCCACTGGCCTTCTTGCAGGCCAGCAGTGTTCAGACCTGCGGGTCCCTGAAGCAGCATGTACACAAAAACCCAGAACTTTTCTTTTTTAAAAAAAAAGGAAAGGAAAAGGTTTATTAAATCAACAAGAAAAAAGGGAAGAATACCACTTGGCAATACAGTCTGCTTGA
>NW_015343069.1:0-209 GCF_001447785.1 Gekko japonicus
ATTCTCTAATGGCAGTTATGTACTCCAATTATCCCCTCTGGGCAAGCGTTCTTTCCATTATCCCCGGTGGGCAACCGTGCATTCTCCAGGGGCAGTCATGCACTCTCCAGGGGCAATCGCTGTCCCCGGTACATCCGTTCCGCTGCTTCAGACCCACTCGGGAACTCTCCTCACGGAGAAGGCCTTTGTCATTTCCCTGCAGCGCTGGA
>NW_015343070.1:0-209 GCF_001447785.1 Gekko japonicus
GCCGCAACCGGTTTGAACCGGAGCGCGAGGCGAAGGAGTCGCCGCCGCCGCCGCCGCCATGGCCGAGACGGAGGAGAGGAGCTTGGACGACTTCTTCGCCAAGCGAGACAAAAAGAAGCGGAAAGAGAAAAGCAGCCGGGGAGGCGCCGCCGCGACGGCTTCTTCGGCAGCCTCGTCCAGCGCCGCAGGCGGAGGGGTGGGGGGAAGCC
>NW_015343071.1:0-209 GCF_001447785.1 Gekko japonicus
GTGCTGGAAGCGGGGAAATCCTGCATCCGACTCAGAGCCCTCCGAGGCGGGCCGTGATCTGGATGCGGCCGCTTCTCTTATGTTGCTCTTCACGACGTTTGAGATTTAACAGTCATTCAAGAGCACCGAATCGTTAGCCAGAGTTGTACTCGGGCAGGTTGATGCTCGACTCTCATGGCTAAGGAGGAGGAGATTGGATTTATACGCCG
>NW_015343072.1:0-209 GCF_001447785.1 Gekko japonicus
CCACCCAGGTTAAATACCTGCAGGAAGAGTCACCACTTAAGAATGGTGGCCATAAGTATGTATTTTCTTAATCTAGAAGTGAGCACTTCTACACAGCCTGAACAAAAAATGTCACTATTCAGTAATTTTCAGTCTTAGATTTCCTATTTTTATTGATATTTTATAGTGGGTTGGAGCCAGATTGCTTTTTATTCCGTCTTGCCCTATTT
>NW_015343073.1:0-209 GCF_001447785.1 Gekko japonicus
CCCAGGAGACAGCGCCTCCCTTGCCCCAGACCGAGAGTCCCCCTCTACCCCTTGTGGCTCGCAGCCCCTGACGGACCTCTGCTCCAGATGTTTCCTCAGCCTCCTTGGTCCGGGACCCTCCGGGCGCCCCGCCCCGTGCCGTGCAGAGCGACTGCCAGCGCTGAGCAGCCCCACTGAGCGGCCCCGGGCGTGGCGGGCGGCGGCCCGGC
>NW_015343074.1:0-209 GCF_001447785.1 Gekko japonicus
ATTACTGGTTGTGCAAGATTATTCACTTGTTGTGTGGGACTGGGTGCAAAGCTAATGGCTCACTTGACGCTGAGATGGGGGGGATTCCTCAGTGCACTAGGGACTAATCTCAGTGCACTGGAAGGTAAAAACATGTGCACCAGCACCCCCTAGCTCAGTTTAAAGGGAACACTGCTTGGCGATCTCCCTTCCGAGTACCGACCCTGCTT
>NW_015343075.1:0-209 GCF_001447785.1 Gekko japonicus
CTCTCACAAGCTTATACCCCAAAAATCTTGTTCATTTCTAAGGCGCTACCACACTCAAAATCCAGCTATTCCCTACCCAAATATCATTCCGCGTGAGCTCTGGGCCCCACATTCACACCAAGGATGTTCGAGCACCTGCCAGTCGGGCTCCAGTTCCGTTTGACAGCCATAAGCAAAGAGACGATTTTCCATCCATGTGTTCGGCAGCT
>NW_015343076.1:0-209 GCF_001447785.1 Gekko japonicus
TGTGTATTGTAAACTGCTTTAAATACTGGTAAGAAAAGTAGGATACATTTTCTAAAATAAATACATTGAAAATACAGTTATCTCTTTGGTAATTGGGGAATGGCTCAACTTGAATAATTCATTTGAGAGAATGGAGGAACGTCAGAGGAAGCAAAAAATCTCTCTTTTTTGCTACTGGCAGGTAAACTGCATAATTCTCAGCTACTTTC
>NW_015343077.1:0-209 GCF_001447785.1 Gekko japonicus
GCTTGCTTCTTCGTGTAGCCGTTTGAAGCATGTCCCACCTTGACGATTGACATATGCCTTTGCCGACATATTGTCTGTCTGGATCAGGATATGAAGACCCTGTATCATCCCTTGGAATTTTTCTATGGCCAATCTGATTGCCCTGAGTTCCAGAAGGTTCATGCTGTTGGACTTTTCCTTCAATGTCCATGTGTCCTGTATCATCCTTC
>NW_015343078.1:0-209 GCF_001447785.1 Gekko japonicus
GCCCCTCGCTCCGGAGCCTCTTGAGGTGCACCTCGGGGAAACGGCCCGGCTGGGACACCAACCGTGATGCCCCCTGCTCTCCCCGGTGCCTTTCCCGCTTCGAGACTCAGACGCCCACCAGGCAGAATGGAAGCCAAGGGGAGACGTCCACCCAAGACGTGGCACCCGCTGCTCCTCGCTCTCTCTCTCCCTTGCAGTGAGCCACACGC
>NW_015343079.1:0-209 GCF_001447785.1 Gekko japonicus
ACAAGCTAGCCTTGCCTAGGGCACAGAAAGACCTCGGGCTGGCCCTGCTTGGAGTCCCTGGTCAAGGAGAAAAGTAGAATATAAGCAAAAAGCAAGTTAGCCTCTGCAGCAGACAAAAACAAATGAAATAACAAGCACACACATACCGCTTTCCAGCTGATGCTAAAGAAGCTAGTGTTCACAAAGGACAAAGTGAAAACATGGTAACC
>NW_015343080.1:0-209 GCF_001447785.1 Gekko japonicus
AAATATGGTTGAGAAATGCTAGGAGATTTGTTTCTGCGGTTACTGTAGGGTTGATTTTCACACGCTTTCCCCCCTAACATCTAATAAAGAAAATTATTTCTTGAAGGTTTTCTGCTGGTTTGCCTGTGAGTGTTCAAAGAACAGAGCTCAAAATTAATTCATCTGTACTATCAAAATTAAGGGTCAAAAATAACCTTAATCAGATAGAT
>NW_015343081.1:0-209 GCF_001447785.1 Gekko japonicus
AGTTGAAAGGATCCACCTGCAACCATGGAGAGCTGCAGAGTAGACCAGGCTGGCCTGTATACACTCCATTTTAAAAGAAGCTTCGTGTGATCTGTTTGTCTGGCAGAGGTTTTTTTTAACTCCAGCGTATGGAACCTTGCATCGGGGGAAAGCGCCTCTGCTTGCAGAATGGATCTGTCTCTTTCCATTGGGCACAGTTCACGCTCTTT
>NW_015343082.1:0-209 GCF_001447785.1 Gekko japonicus
CCACTTGAGCCACCGCAGCTCCGAGAAGGGTACAGTTGTCTATTAATTGCTGCTTAGGTGTTCTTTCCCTTTCCCATTGGTCACTTTTAAAGGGACAAGTGGTAATTAATCCAGGTATGGACCTTTTGATACTACACTGTATTTTGTGCTGTATTTAAGTACAAACAGTTGCATGAGAAGCAACTGTGAGATGGCAGATCTGTCTGAGA
>NW_015343083.1:0-209 GCF_001447785.1 Gekko japonicus
TTAGAGTCCGCGCCCTTAACCGCTACACCGAATCACCTCATGGCCCAGCGCAGGGTAGACCCGAGACAGGAGGCCCCAGGAGGTCCAGCAGAAGTTACCGGCGTGCCCAGCAGGTTGACAACCCTTGAGGGGGAGGTGCTCAAGGAGGCCTGGGTCTCTCCAGGAGGGAGAACGTGAGGGGTGGGAGGGGAGGGCAAGGAGACACGCCT
>NW_015343084.1:0-209 GCF_001447785.1 Gekko japonicus
TGGCAATACGCTGGTCAGAGGGCCAGAACAGAGCAGAAATCCAGGCACGCTGAACCTACTCAAAGCACGTGGTCGTGATGTCCCTGCATCCACTGTAATTGGTGCAAAAGATCCTGGGGTACACAGCTCAGATTGTGCCGTGCGCTTGCCTAGGGAACGGAGAGATCCCAGCAAGCACCCGTCTGCAAATGCTCACTTTCCATCCAGGA
>NW_015343085.1:0-209 GCF_001447785.1 Gekko japonicus
TATGAGGACTGTATTACCTCTGGCTTCAGGCCGGGATTTCTATGACTAGATGGTCCTTCATATGAAAACTGGCTGTTACGGAAAAGCAGCACAGCCTGTTTTTCAGAAATAAAACTTCAGCTAACTTTGTGTCACAATAAACACTGGGGGGGAAATCAGTTAATCATAAGTTTCACACAAAACTCTTTGAAAGATGGGCCTCCTGGATG
>NW_015343086.1:0-209 GCF_001447785.1 Gekko japonicus
CAGGCACCCTACCGGCTTGTTGTTCTTCCCGCGGCTCTTCTTTTTCCTCCAATTCTGCGTGGTGGCTCGGCTCGGCTCTGCAGCGGCTCCTTCTGGGGTAGTTCCGTCGTCCGCAACTGTGCAACAACCGCTGCACCGTCCTCCGTCCTGACTGGCTCCAGCCATGCTGCGCTGCTGCGCCATTGCGTCTCCGGACCAATCCCCGTTCG
>NW_015343087.1:0-209 GCF_001447785.1 Gekko japonicus
TTCTGTATCCCTGTTTCTTACGATGCCTCTTCCATGTCTTCAAGAGCCCCGTCTCTATGCTAGTTTTGCTTCCATAATCCATTAAGCTTTGCCTCCAACCTTCCCAGTTTTGGTTTAACTTTATTCAGCTAGTTCTCTCACCTCCTAATTAAGTTGTGTGACTAAATCCCATTAGGATAGTTTCAGAGGGTAGCCGCAGAACAGCTAGA
>NW_015343088.1:0-209 GCF_001447785.1 Gekko japonicus
GTTGTTTCAAACAAGTTAATACTTTGGACTTCTTGAACATCGCTTCAAGACTTTTTATTGAGAATCTGACAGCACTGCAAGTTGATAGGACTGATAAGTGAAGTGTAGGTTTCTATGAATTTTCGAATATAATGAGTTCACACTAGGAAAGGAGTTCTCACAGCCACAGGATTCACTAGACCTAGAGTCCGATCAGATGGCTCTTTAGA
>NW_015343089.1:0-209 GCF_001447785.1 Gekko japonicus
AATACGCCGCCCCCTGAAGTCGACGGGATTTTATCCCCAATAGACACGCATAAAGATACACCTTAACCCCCTTTAGCCCTTAAATCTAAGGTTCCACTTTCTGTTTCATAAGTAGTTTTCAAAATTTATTTTTAATTTAAAAACCATTTCCCAATTTCCACGCCCGTGGATCCCCCTCTCCGAAGCGGAGATACAATTTCCATTCCTGA
>NW_015343090.1:0-209 GCF_001447785.1 Gekko japonicus
ATCAGCAAGGTCCCCCATCCCTGCTTTCACCACTGAATCTGCGAGGGCCAAAGGGTATATCATGCCTTTGATCAGGCCAACTTGCTGCCCCCAGGAGCAGCCAAGACTTAGCGGAAGGGCAACCTGCCCTAACCCAAGAACTGCAGCAGGCCCGGCCCATGGGCCCTGGCTTGCCTGCCGTTTCACCTTGGCCCACTGGCAAATGCCCG
>NW_015343091.1:0-209 GCF_001447785.1 Gekko japonicus
TGAGAGCCGAGGGCCCTGCTCTTTCTCGAGCCACTCGATGCC
Organism: Gekko japonicus; assembly: GCF_001447785.1. Taxonomy (NCBI): domain Eukaryota; kingdom Metazoa; phylum Chordata; class Lepidosauria; order Squamata; family Gekkonidae; genus Gekko; species Gekko japonicus. Next base: position 43 of record NW_015343091.1, read on the forward strand.
TGAAGGGGGAATCCGAAGGTTTGCACCTGGGGTCGCCAACCTGGGGCCCGTGGGCACTGTGTCGCCCACCAGCACTTTCCCTGGCCCCCACCAAGAGCATTCAGAAAGCGGGTGGGACCCTGTGGTGCTTTGGCCCAACAAGCCTTCTGATTGGCTGTGCAGATTTT
>NW_015343092.1:0-209 GCF_001447785.1 Gekko japonicus
TCTCTTATGTTCTTATGGGAGCGTCACTGGAAGCACATGCTTCCAATTCACGGGATTGCTGGGCTCTCAGCACTTGTGGAGGCAATGAGTCTACTACTTGGATCAGAGGGCTGGGATCAGCCATGGCTTTCTGCTTACTGTACTGAAAATAATAATAACCGGCTTCTGTGAAGCATCCTCCAGGTAGGGCCTGGCATTCTCCCAGGATT
>NW_015343093.1:0-209 GCF_001447785.1 Gekko japonicus
CATGCGGCACACCTGCCGCATTTAAAGTGCCCAGTTGGTAATTCAGAGTGTGGCTGTACCTTAAAGGTGTCTACTCTGACCAGTTTGTCCCTAATATTTTGGGTTCTCCTAAAGCCCACTCGAAGGGGTACTTGACAAGCTGAAATGTCACTAAGAATGTGCCAGTGTTTTTGCACTATTGTTTTTATGCAATAAGCTCTGCTGTTAAA
>NW_015343094.1:0-209 GCF_001447785.1 Gekko japonicus
GGGGAATCACCAGGTCCCACCTGGAGGCTAGCACGCCTAGCAGCAGATCGCCAAGGTCTCGGCCAGGGATCTTTGCCCTCATGGGTTCTGGAGACCTTTTTCTAACCAGAGACGCTAGCAGTCGTGTTCGCTGTTAGGATACACAGTGAATATGCTGCAAACCTGTAAGAACAAAAAAAAGTGCCCTGCAGGATCAGACCAGTGGTCCA
>NW_015343095.1:0-209 GCF_001447785.1 Gekko japonicus
GCCTCAGACTGACAGGGGACGGGGTTAACTGCACCCCCCCGTGTCCCTCTGCCTCTGCGTCCTGGATTCTGGCTGCTTGTCCACCCCTCGAGTCTCTCTCACTTCCAAAGCCTGCCCATTCGTGACGTGTTTTTCCTCCCTGGCCTCTCTGTCCCCGCCTTTCTTTATACCTGTTGCCCGGCTCCCAGCACCGCCCGTCTTCCCAGCTA
>NW_015343096.1:0-209 GCF_001447785.1 Gekko japonicus
CTGACCCTCTGTTCTCTAAGCCCAGAGACCGGGGAAATTCCCGGTAGGTCACGGCCCTGGAAGGCCACTGGTAGACCCACTTGGCTCAGTTTGCTGCTCCAGGAATGTATTAAAATTCCAATCCACCCCCACCTACCTGAAGGGGGGGGGGAACTAAAGAAACATTCTAACAAAAATAGGATTGAAGGTCAGTTAAAGTCTGTTGCAGC
>NW_015343097.1:0-209 GCF_001447785.1 Gekko japonicus
ATGTTGCACAGAACAGACTTTATCCCCTTTCTTCTTGTGAGTGGGTTGCTTCCAAACATGCAAATAGATGTGAGGCAAGAATGGGGACTGGTGCAAAGACTGCTAATGTCACCAGGTTAGTAAATGGCTTCTTAAAGTGAGGGGGAGCAGTGATTTTCTCGCTGCTTCTAGGGAGAAGGAATACCAGTTTTCCTTCTTGTGCAAGAACA
>NW_015343098.1:0-209 GCF_001447785.1 Gekko japonicus
TATTATAACTCTGTATAGGCTTATTCTATATCAGGTCCCTGGATTTATAGCTATAAAAATCTGGATATATTATTTTGCTTTTACTTTTGATTACCCTTATTATTAGTAGTATTTTAAATCAAAATTGGATCTTAACCACACTTGGCGAGGTATCTATAAAAATTATACGTTACTACCCTGTCAACTTTCTGTATGAAATTAATTTATCA
>NW_015343099.1:0-209 GCF_001447785.1 Gekko japonicus
ACCCTTCTAAGTCAGCTGAAGTCAAAAGGGGGCACTGCTGTGGGTGTGTTAAGTCCTCTCAAGTGGCGTCCAACTTTGGGCGACCCTGTGAATAATGTCCACCAACACATCCTCTCATCAACAGCTCGGGTCCTGAAAATTGAAGAGTTGAAGAGAGCAGGAAAAGTGGAAAGCCCAGCGTGGGATGGATTGACTCAATCAAGGAAGGC
>NW_015343100.1:0-209 GCF_001447785.1 Gekko japonicus
ATGGTTTTACCATAGAGTTTCTGGCTATTTCTAGAACGATGTGATGTCGTGTGTGATGATAGTGCCCCCGCATCTCCTACTTGGTGCCAATCATCAGTCGGCAATCCGATTTGTATCACATGTTCGGCTGTACATGCATTGACTGGAACATGAAAATTACTCAATGTACATATAAAAAAGAATCAAATGTACACTGTACATGGATTGTA
>NW_015343101.1:0-209 GCF_001447785.1 Gekko japonicus
TTCCTACGACATGCTACAGTTCAATGCCAGAGCAGGATGAAAAGCTGCAATCCTGACACATTTCAGATTCAGTGGGAAACAAGTATACATTTAAACAAGAAGTCAACTAATTTTCCAAACTCATCAGGTTTCCTGGTTTAAATTTATATAGATATAAAAACCCTGCCTGAACACTTGCAGTGCAATTCTAAGTAAAGTTACACTCTTCT
>NW_015343102.1:0-209 GCF_001447785.1 Gekko japonicus
TGCAGCAGTCAGGACACTGAACTGATTAACGGTAACAGAACTTTATTCATGGAACTAATAGATTGGATTGAAAGAGCAGAGATAAACCTAGCTACCTTGCTAGCTGAGAGAGAATTCTAGACTGATCTGGAAGGAAAGCCTAAAAACAGCCTTCTGTGGACAGACAAGAAAAAGCCCCTTTAGACAGAAGGTACTCCCCCTACAGTCGT
>NW_015343103.1:0-209 GCF_001447785.1 Gekko japonicus
AAGGTGCTGCTGGACTTGAATCTTGCTCTCCCGATTGCAAGAGCAAGATTCAATCCAGACCCGAGTCTGAAGCTTTACAGACTCAGGGGGGATCTGACTGGTCCTCTGCATCACCTGGCCTCTGTGGAGCCGACACACTGCCTCCATGTGCAGTTGGCGGCACTGAAGTGCAGTGAGAAACAAGCTGGAACGACCCTTTGCAGTAGGGG
>NW_015343104.1:0-209 GCF_001447785.1 Gekko japonicus
GCCCAAGTTCTAACCTTGTGATCTTTCTCTCCTGTCGGCTGATACCAGCCAGAGTAGGTAATACTGACAGGGTCTGAGTGGGTCTCGGGCAGCGATTCCCAAACTGTGGGTCAGGACCCCAAAGTGGGTGAGGGTTCTGTTGCTGGTGATTCATGAGGCTGAATGAGAGGAGTGGGTGGGGGAGGAGGTTCAGGGCAAGAGTGCTCCGT
>NW_015343105.1:0-209 GCF_001447785.1 Gekko japonicus
GCGCGTCCCGCCCGCTTTCCTGCCGCCACTTGGAAGGAGCCATCGGGGGCTGACCAGGTGCTCCCCCACCGCCCCCCTCAAGATCTAGGGTCGTCGCCTCTCTGGGTTAGGGGGCAGTGTTCCCTTTAAGCTGAGTTAGTGTTAGCTTTTTAGCCTTGGGACGAAAGCGATGGCAAACCGTAAAGGTAAAAGGCGCCTGCTCGCTCGCC
>NW_015343106.1:0-209 GCF_001447785.1 Gekko japonicus
AGGGCTAGTCTGGGCTAACCAGGTCAGGGCAAGAACAGACTTATAAACAAGCTTCATAAAATAAAACCTCCCAAGGTTGATCCATGCACAGATGCAGGCCTAGGAATCCTCCACTGATCCATATTTGGGAATACCACTTGATCTGCATCATAATCCTCACCCAGGCCCCCTTACACTCGCTCGATGAATCTTCTGATGAAGACGGAGAT
>NW_015343107.1:0-209 GCF_001447785.1 Gekko japonicus
ATCATAATTATTAGTCATTATTTATTCAACTTTTTTTCAGAACCAAGGTAAGAGATGGCTCTTCAGTCTGAAAAGCTTCCATTTAATCATTGGGGAAAAAGAAGGAATGAGGGTTGTATGAATGGAGAAAGAGAGAGGGTTACATTTTATGACTTTCAGGGTATGCATTTGGGTTATTGGAAAATAAAGCTAAAAGAGGACAAAAAATA
>NW_015343108.1:0-209 GCF_001447785.1 Gekko japonicus
CATCAGGAGGTCCACCGACGGGGCCAGAAGGTACATCTTCCTGCTAGGTGTTAGCAGTTCTCATGTGCTTTCTAAAGCTGTAATCCCAGCTCACAGCCTAAAATATCTTTCAGATTTAAACAAAACATAAATTGGAAAAACTTGCTGAAGTTCTAATGTTTTGTTTCCTTTCATTTGAATCAGGGAGGAACGCATGGTATAGCCTGATC
>NW_015343109.1:0-209 GCF_001447785.1 Gekko japonicus
GAGGCATTAGAGGAGGGCCTTGCCCAAGTGTTGTTAGTTATCACATTAATGCCCTTAACCAGTGGGATTACCACAGGACCAGGATCAGAATAATACAAAATGTCCATCACTGGATCGTCTTCAGCTGGTTTTGGGGAAGTGAAGTCAATCTTCAGAGCGCTGACCATTCTGAGCAGTTGATCAGAATACACTCTTAAGTCCTCAGTAGG
>NW_015343110.1:0-209 GCF_001447785.1 Gekko japonicus
GATATTATAGCTAAAATATGAGATGCTTCAAGCAACACTTGCACACTAAGAAACAAGGTAAAGATTAGCAGAGGACAAAGTATTATTTCTTATATTTTTAGGCATGTTTGAGAACTTTATGCCTTACAGTATGACCTCCAAGTAGGAATTTACGATTATATATTTCCAGAGCAGAGTCATAAACCAAGAACCAAAGAACCACATGAATT
>NW_015343111.1:0-209 GCF_001447785.1 Gekko japonicus
TGGCTCAAGGGAGGTAGTCTCTGTATAGCCCACAAACTTGTTGATTAGATTTTTTAGAGAACAGAAGAGACTTAGTTGGCACCCCATTCATAGGTAAGGTAAACAAAAATGGTGTTTCTGGGACAATAGCTCAGAGTCCTTGCATGATAAACAACTCTTTTTATTTGGCACTTTCACCACCACTAAATAATGCACCTTCAATCCACTTT
>NW_015343112.1:0-209 GCF_001447785.1 Gekko japonicus
CTATTACCAGAAAATATAAGAAGAAACACAAAGACAGCAGAAAAAAAGGCCTCCAGAGGAAAAAAAAAGTTGAAGCATTTCAATAGCCAATGGTGAAGTTGCTTAGTTACCAAGGACCTTACCTCTAGTTGAAAGACTTCGCCGGCACCTTCACAGTCATTTGAGGTAATTATTGGCGTATGAACGTGCAGGTATCCATTATCCTTTTT
>NW_015343113.1:0-209 GCF_001447785.1 Gekko japonicus
GGATCTGGCCACCCTACCTCCCATCCCCTGCCAGGGGAGACCTGACAACCCTAATTAATACCAGATTCCCTTTGCTTGCCATTTTCCACCAGCCACTAAAGACTATTTTCATTTCCTTTGGTGTCCCCTCAGTGATACCTCCTTCCTGTTCAATGTTTGAATTATTGTTTTAATGTATTCGTATGTATTTTAGCTCTGGTTTGGGGGTC
>NW_015343114.1:0-209 GCF_001447785.1 Gekko japonicus
TGAAGATAGTAGCAATGCTGTCATAGAAAACCATGTCTTTAACTCCAGGTCAACAGAACATATACAATTGCTCCCCACAAACTGATACTTAGTGTTAGAACTATGCTTTACAGCAATTCACCATGCAACCAAAACTTTGAAGAGGTATTCTATTTGTATATGTGTTTCAATATTTCAAACCTACTGCACAGTTCTGAAAAAATACATTC
>NW_015343115.1:0-209 GCF_001447785.1 Gekko japonicus
CCTTCAGTTTGCTTCTGAGATAGGAAAAAAGAAAGAAAAGGAGGCCAGCGTCAGGAACACAGATGGTCTTTGCAGTGGGAAGAGGCACTTGAAGAGGCTCCTTTCAGAAGAACACTTTTGCCTTTCAAAGAGGTCACATCAACATTCGGCAGAGAAAGATTCCTCAGGACCCATCCTCAGGGCCAAAGGACACGAGGATCTCACTCTTT
>NW_015343116.1:0-209 GCF_001447785.1 Gekko japonicus
TACTTAGTGTAAAAGAACCCAAGGCAGCTGATGATAGAATTCATTGGGCGCTTGACTATACTTCAAGAGCTTATTCTGTTAAGAAAATTATAGTGAAAAACTGGCACATTTTAAGTGACATCCCGAGATGCAGGAATCCTCCTTTTGTGGGCTTCCAGAGAAGAGCTAATATACGAGACAGAATCATTAGGGCGGATTTACCCAGGGAC
>NW_015343117.1:0-209 GCF_001447785.1 Gekko japonicus
GACCATGAGGGGGGTTGATGAGCGGGCATGCGGAGCGGCAGTTTGCCAAGGAAGGGATGGGGCCAGCGTGGAAGAGAGGAGGAGGCATGTGGATTGGGAGGAAACTGGGTAGTCTTTTGTGTGCCGCTAGGCTTGCCATCCCCTTGATGGGGGCAGGGGTTCCCAATCCGCTGCCAGCCAGCTACCACAGAGTTTTTGGCCAAATGCTA
>NW_015343118.1:0-209 GCF_001447785.1 Gekko japonicus
GGCTTACTTCAGCCTCTATTACTCTTCTCATAGAAACTAACTCCTTTTCAGCTAAGTCTGCCCATCCTATCATAACCACCAATTTACTGCTAGCCACAGGTCTGTAAGAATCCTTTGCCTTCACCTTGTGTACCATTTCTTTTTTATTCTGATTCTGCCTTTTTTCTTTCAAATGTCTTGAAGTTTTATATTCTTTTAAGCTGATTTCC
>NW_015343119.1:0-209 GCF_001447785.1 Gekko japonicus
TGATATTTTTGTATCAAATTTTATAGATTGAAGATAGTCTTGGATGTTAGATTTTTCGGGATGATCGGAGGTATACAACTTTTGATAAAAGTTTTGAAAAATTTTTGTTATATCTTTAGAAGTATTAAATATTTGTCCCTGGGATGATTTTATTGCAAAAATTTGAGTAGTAGCGTGATGTTGTCTTACTTTATTTCTAAGCCATTGAA
>NW_015343120.1:0-209 GCF_001447785.1 Gekko japonicus
AGCTGCAAGAGACCTCTTCCTGTTGCAAGAAATGTTATCAGATCTCTTTCCCCACCCAGCTTTTCTTGTCTCCAGAGATCCTAAAGATTCTCTAGCACAGAGGTATTGAACTCATTTGTTATGAGGGCCAGATCTGACATAAATGTCACTTTCTCAGGCTGGGCCATGTGTGCCATAAGATTAACACAAGGTACTGGAGATATAAACTT
>NW_015343121.1:0-209 GCF_001447785.1 Gekko japonicus
GAAATCGCCCCAAGACTGCTTCTTGTATCAAAGCATACATCATGAGTATCAAAGCATATTGCATGAGTTTGAATGGCCAATAGAAACAAAGTTTGCACTTCTCTATGAATTATAAAGCAATCCTGAAGTAGTAACCTCTTAGTCCTAAAAGTCTGTATACTTAAGTCCTTTTAAGGGCTAGAGGACAGACAATCTTGTGAACATTTTTT
>NW_015343122.1:0-209 GCF_001447785.1 Gekko japonicus
ATTTCACATTTTCTGCAAACCTGGGGCTATTCTCGTGGAACCATGTTGAGGTTTAGATATATTGATGTGTATTATATGTACAAATGGTCTTTCTTGTGTGTATACATACCATAAAAGTGCATCTAAAACATACATACATACACAATGTATGTGACTACTTACTTACTACTAGTTAGTTGGGAGACATGGCTCAGTGGTAGAGCATCTGC
>NW_015343123.1:0-209 GCF_001447785.1 Gekko japonicus
ACAAACCCACTTTCAGGCTGAGGTACCGCTTCACATTTCACCACTGAAACAGACACAGACAATAGCTCTGGTAAATTCAGATGTGATACCTGGGAGGCCACCCACCTACCCCCCAAAAAAATATGGCTAAAAATGCATAGAAGAAATTGGAACAGGCTTATGATTTTTGAGGTTGGGTTTTGAGGGCCCCGGTCACACGGGCAGGAAAC
>NW_015343124.1:0-209 GCF_001447785.1 Gekko japonicus
TGACTCACAAAAGGTCATGCTGGAACATGTTTTTAGTCGGTGCTATTGAACCTCTCTCTCCCTTTTGGCTACAATAGACTAACACGGCTTGTCCCTCTGGGACAATCCCACATTAAAACGGGGAATTTGATAAAGTACTTACGACTCCCAACCCGACCTGGGACTCGCACAGGGTGGAGCAGCATCCGATCAGCCCAATGACGAACATC
>NW_015343125.1:0-209 GCF_001447785.1 Gekko japonicus
CTCCAAGTCGGGCAGTAGGCGTTGTTTCCATGCTTCTTTGTGCGGGGCTCTTCCAGCACTGACCTTGCTGAGTCTGTGAGGCCAAAATTCCTGTTGCACTGCAGGATCCATCAGGGGCCTCCTCTGATCTAGACTTGGGGCTGTGGTGCTGTGAAAGGAGGGGTTAACAATTCCTCAAATAAGTCCACCTCTTCCTGTTCAGCCGCCGC
>NW_015343126.1:0-209 GCF_001447785.1 Gekko japonicus
TAAGTTCTTTAAAATTTAGGAGGGCCACATGTCCAAAAAGCGGGTAGGACCAGGCTATTTTAAAACGTTTTTGACGTATTTTTTTTAAGTATTTAAGTATTTTTAAGTATTTAAATACTTAAGTCTTTTTTTTTTTAGCATTTCTGTTTGTTCTGCCCCTCTCCGAAACCCGTAGCAGCGGCTCAGATTAAACTGATCCTAGAATGAAG
>NW_015343127.1:0-209 GCF_001447785.1 Gekko japonicus
TTGCAGTTACTGCATGAAGAAATTCGTGAGGGAACTGGACAATTTGGTGTGGAACTTAGTGAGACAGACTCTGATGGCATCGCTTTTCCAATAAACAGAATTTTTGCATCATAGCCGTGAAGCCAATCATGCATCAGACCTCCTTTAAGGCCACTTCCATGTACACCCTATGTAGAAGAGAGAAGAACTTAGATTTATACCCCGCCCTT
>NW_015343128.1:0-209 GCF_001447785.1 Gekko japonicus
GCCAGAGCGGAGGGCCCAACACAGGAGTGGCACAGGCCAAGGGGTCCCGGGAAGCTGAACGAAGGTCCCAGAGGGCCACTTTGGCCCACTACAGCCTGAATCACAGGGCAGCACTCACTTGCCCTTCAGCCAAGGTCAGGTGAGGGTGGGGGAAAGGACCTTGCATGGCCATTGGGCCATGCAAGGCAGGAACCAGGGGGTGGGGTGGG
>NW_015343129.1:0-209 GCF_001447785.1 Gekko japonicus
CTACTCAGAAGTAAGTCCCTTTTATTCAACAGGGCTCACTCCCAGAAATGCATTTTTAGGATTACATTCATAGGCCGGTTTACAATTTCATCCCACATATTTGTGGACTGATCAGTCCTGTTTCAGCTGCAAATTGTGTTTGTGTCTCTTCGTCACCTTGAGTCTCTGGAGATATTTAACACGATTCAAATCAACATTGACCAGGGCAG
>NW_015343130.1:0-209 GCF_001447785.1 Gekko japonicus
CTCCTGCAGGAAATGACCCCTGGGTAAGGGTTAGTCTTCTGCAGAAAACTATAAGGAGAGGTCTAACTATAACCCGGCTAGAGTCTAGCAGTGATAGAATGTCCATCCCTACGCAGGAAGATCCTAAGGCTCTTTTGTACTGTTGAGCCCCAACGAATATATGCATGTATTTCAGTGCCGTCAAGTCACAACTGACTTACAGTGAACCC
>NW_015343131.1:0-209 GCF_001447785.1 Gekko japonicus
AGTCATTTACTAATAGCAAAGTCTGTCTCTCCCCCCTCCCCACAGACACCTTCTGTCATCTCACACACAGGCTCTTATACTGCTCCCTTCCTTCTACTCCCCATCATCCAGAAAGCCAACCTCTTCCATTCTGCTATCAGTGCTTAAATTGGGGAGTCCTCTCAGCTGCCCAGTAGTCATGTATTCCCAGTAGTATGTATGGCTGCGAG
>NW_015343132.1:0-208 GCF_001447785.1 Gekko japonicus
TTGTTCTGAACTTGTGGATTAAGTTCAGCCGATCTCAGGTTGTAGTTTCCCCTTGTAATTTGAGGACTGCCACTCTTAAATCAGCATTGGAATGACCTGGAAGATTAAAGTGTCCTCCTACTAGTTTTTGAAGTTTTGCGGGTTTTAATGTCAGCTTGATGTTCATTAATTCTTTTCATGTAGGGACTGACCTGGTGCTCCCGTTTAA
>NW_015343133.1:0-208 GCF_001447785.1 Gekko japonicus
TGTGGTTGTTCTGTATTTAACTTCTGGTGACCTAAGTTAGAGGCCTGTAGTATTTGTAAGTTTTTAATAATGTTTGTTTCAAATGCTACATTGCCCATGGCAACAAGGATCTCTAAACCAGGGCTTTTTTGTGCCAGTATGTACCAATACAATATACTGGCATCTCTTACAGCCTGCAGGCCTTGAGCCATCTGTGCTAGAATACCAG
>NW_015343134.1:0-209 GCF_001447785.1 Gekko japonicus
AGTTCTCTATCCATGTACTGTTGAAGCCATATTACCAATGCAATAATACCAGTTTCTACAGTACACCCTTTCTTTTCCTGTTCATCACCTAGGATATTGCCGGGTAGCTTGAGGATCCACCACATTCAAAGACCCTTAACCCAAGAATCATGAAGGTGACAAACTCATCTTATGCATGCTTACTTAAAAGTAAGTCCCACTTTGTTCAA
>NW_015343135.1:0-208 GCF_001447785.1 Gekko japonicus
AAGAGGCGGGCAGCAACCCCGGCCATATTTCAAGGAAAGGAAGTGAAAAGAAGAAGCAACACACAGCCTAGAACTCCATTTGGAGAGTCTCTGGGAACCACCTCCGCAAGGAGAAGAGACGGGCAGAAAGAACTGGGGGGATAGGATAAGGGCGCCAGGGCAGTTCTGCAGGTAAGTAGGGGCACGATCTCTCCATTCTATTCTATGG
>NW_015343136.1:0-208 GCF_001447785.1 Gekko japonicus
TTTGTTATGTTTGGTGTACCCCCAATAATTGTTATTGGTTTTCATCACTGGTTGTGTTGTGTGCCTGTATGTCTTTACTGAAATGTTTTGATGTTCGCTGCCTTGAGGACCCTATTTGGGTGGAAATGCAACATAGAAATGTTTAAAATAAAGTCTTGGTTTCTGTCAGCCAACAGTATTGGGGGGGGGAATGGAGACTGAAAAAGGT
>NW_015343137.1:0-208 GCF_001447785.1 Gekko japonicus
AAAACTTTTAAACTGTGCTGTATTCTGTGCAAAGTAACTAAGCTTACATAGTTATAATGGCAGCACAATATCCACAAGTGCTAAGGATCTCTGGCACCACGTGAACCAACAAGTATGTTTTGCACTGGTTGCAGTGCAGTTTAAACCAGGCACTGAGCCCCATGCACATAGGAAGTTATTTGCCTCTTCAGAATCATGTTTAAATTGA
>NW_015343138.1:0-208 GCF_001447785.1 Gekko japonicus
AAACATTGTAAAGCTGGGACCTTCTTCATCTTCTTGGGAAGCCCGTTCTATAAAACAGGAGTGGCTGCCAATGAAACCTATTAGAATACCTTCTGATCAGTATTATATGAATTCCACATTTTGCTATTGGTTTTTTTGGGTAGCTAATTATTTTTACACACAATTAAAAAAACAATGACTGATGTGTCAACATAGTTTTCTGGCAATG
>NW_015343139.1:0-209 GCF_001447785.1 Gekko japonicus
CTGGGTTTGGAAATACCTGGAGATTCGAGGGTGAAACTTGAGGGAGCAGGGTTTAGGGAGAGGGTATACCTTGGTGGGGTATAACGCCATTCAGTCCACCTCCCAAAGCAGTCGTTTCCTCCAGAAGTGGAATAATTGTTTTAAATAAATAGAGAAGAAGAAGAATTTATATCCCGCCCTTTTCTCGGAGTCTCAGAGCGGCTGACAAA
>NW_015343140.1:0-209 GCF_001447785.1 Gekko japonicus
CTCTGAAACAACTTTTTAAAACATCTGCATAGGCAGTTGGATCTTCAATTGCAAATCAGAAGCCCCACAAGAGTCCCACGTGGCCACATCCACTTTCTAAAAACACTTGATGGGCACCTGGAAAGGTGTTGGCAGGCACCACGGCACCCACAGACAGTACACTGGGTACCCCTACCATAGAACTTAGGAGCTGCGGTGGCTCAAGTAGT
>NW_015343141.1:0-208 GCF_001447785.1 Gekko japonicus
GGAGGCTCCACCCGAGCCCTTGCTGCTCCCCCCACAAGGGGACCTTGCATCCAAATATCCTCAAGGACAGGAGTAGCCCCCCCCTCCCTCACCCAATTTACCCCTCTGCCCCTACCACAGAGATCCAGGGCAGGCTAGAGAGGCAAGACCTCTACAACTGAAGAAGCCTGCCTCCCTCTCTCCCTCCCACCCTCTTGTCAGGTTGACA
>NW_015343142.1:0-208 GCF_001447785.1 Gekko japonicus
ACGTTGTGTCCACTGTCAGCACTGCAAACAAGAATAACCCAACATGCTGCCTTCTTTGCTCAGGCCTGCACAACTTGTGACACAGCAAATCAAGGGCTGCCCACCAGGGGCTTGAAAACTGTTTTTGCTACCTGCCTGGGGCTGCAAAAAGAGTGGTGTGTCAAAACCTCTGGTGGGCTGCCATTTATCCCAGCTGGCTGTGCAGGAG
>NW_015343143.1:0-208 GCF_001447785.1 Gekko japonicus
AGGATGACTCTGTCTCCTCCCCCTTCCCCCACAGACTCCCAACCTACATGGCTAGTACTTTGTGTGGGTATCACAACCCCAATAATAAACTTCCCTGGTGTTGGAAAGGACCACCGTTGTGAACAGGACTGCTAGAAGGATTCACGATGGAGCCTTGGGTCCATCCCAATGGGTGTTCACAAGCCATCTGGATTCAAAGTAGCACTTT
>NW_015343144.1:0-209 GCF_001447785.1 Gekko japonicus
GTGAGGTGGCAGCATCAAGCAGCACATTTTGGGGGAATCAGCCTGTGCTGTCACCCCTACTTCACCCCCTTACTGCCTCTGCTGCCCCGTCCCCTCTCCCACCCCTGATCTGGAACTGGAAGAGCTGCTTGCCTCCCTGACCATCTTTAAAAACTGCATGGCAGTTCAATATATTTCTTGGCAACGACTTGGCAACAGTGATCCATGTG
>NW_015343145.1:0-208 GCF_001447785.1 Gekko japonicus
CCTTTACCTTTACCTTTTTACTAACATTTGCCAGTACAAAAGTGACCATTGGGGTTAGGGGAAAGCCCCACCCCAAACAGGGATGCCACCGAGCGATGTCCCCAGTGCAATGAAATCACCTGGAAGAGATGTCATCAAGTTGCTGACATTGGGGAGGTGACACTCTACTTTTTGGCAAACTATGGTTTTGAAGGCAAAAAGCATAGAG
>NW_015343146.1:0-208 GCF_001447785.1 Gekko japonicus
CTTTCTGCCCCGGGCGGCTCTCCTTCCTGCAGCGTACAGGCAGTTCACGGGAGCTACCCAGAAGCCCCATAGGCACAGGCAAAGATTCCATGTTCTAACCACCACCGCCCGCCCGGCTGCCCGGCCGGCCGGCTCCAAGCCCACAGCGACTCTGGTAGGACGCAGAGCGCACGGAACGGTCTTTCACTTTCGGGGGGATTTAAACATC
>NW_015343147.1:0-208 GCF_001447785.1 Gekko japonicus
CAGCAGCAGCCTGGAAAATCTAACCTGGGAAGCTACTCCCTGTTGTCTGATGTTCTGGTAGGTCAGAGATGTTCAGAGGTAAACACAATGTTCTCTACAGGTGCTCAGAGGCATTCCATTACAATGTTACACATATTTACCTAGACTCTGTAAATGGTTTCAGAGACTCAGGTCATGATCATATGCACAATTAGACCTTCCATATGCA
>NW_015343148.1:0-208 GCF_001447785.1 Gekko japonicus
GAGAGAGAGAATCATCATTAAAATTTATATATTCTTTGACATGGATGGACAAATTCTTTACTGGTGTAACCCCAGTGGTTGATGCTTCACCAGCAACGAATGTATGGCCAAGCTAAGAAAATCCTGCATACCTCAGGTGAAAAAAGTGGTATAATTATAAAATGAAGGAGTGTATGACAGAAAAAAGAAGTACTTTACTCAAAGAGTA
>NW_015343149.1:0-208 GCF_001447785.1 Gekko japonicus
AACCAGGATCTAAGGTCTAGTGCGGAAAGAGCCAATGAGTGGCAATGCCCCTCCTGTTGAACCTGTCCCCCCCAAACTTCTGGAGATTAGTAAGAAGCAGTGTGCAAACGGGAAGGGCACCTTTCTTCATCTGAGTGCCTGAAGTTGCCCATCTTTAAGCAACTTATGCACTATTTTGCTTTAAACCCCACACAGACATTTAATTTAA
>NW_015343150.1:0-208 GCF_001447785.1 Gekko japonicus
TATTAGTTCGTTGATCTTTTGCTTTTGGTTGATGAGAAAACTTTCATCTTTTTCTCTCTGTATTTGAATGCCTAGGTAGTACGTGATGTTCCCTTGTCGCTCAGTTTCTACTTGCTGGCTTAGGTGTTTCACTACTTCTTTGCTGCCATCAACGTAAGTTAGAATGTTAAGTCCATTTCCCATCTTTGTATTTGGTGTACAGGCAAGG
>NW_015343151.1:0-208 GCF_001447785.1 Gekko japonicus
CAGGATCGGGGGTCTCCGTCCGTCCAAAGAGTGGCTAGAACTGGAGCGCGGGAGCCTTTCCCAAAAGCGTTCCGAGGCTCTTTGAATGGTTCTGCCCTTCTTTGGAGTGTTCCTGTCATAACACTGTAACCGCGTCTCACACACACACAATCACACACACGCATTAACAAACAGGATATATTTCAGTCTCTGAAGTTATCTTATCTTT
>NW_015343152.1:0-208 GCF_001447785.1 Gekko japonicus
GTGACACCCCACCTGAGCCATGACAAACCATCACAAAAGAATCCATGAGATGTTCTTTCTTTCCCATTATCCCTTTTGGGGAAGAAAAAGGGCAGACATGTGAACTACCCGTCAAAAACTGAGTGCAAAAAGGCGAACTTCATGAACAATGTTAATAAAGTGGAAAGATGGTATAGTCATGCAATGTTCCCTCTAAGCTCTGTAGTGC
>NW_015343153.1:0-208 GCF_001447785.1 Gekko japonicus
GGAAATATAGTACTTCTCCACACTCTCTTAAGTAAGGTCTCACAGGTTGATCCTCTGCCTTTTTACACAGTCTGCTTCTGCAATCCTTAGCTGCATGTGGTTTTTGGAAGATGTCATTAGCAGTGTTACATCTTAGAGGTAGAGGACTGGTTTTGCCATTAGCAGAGACTGAAAGTTGTGTGGGAGAGAACTGTCTTAGTATCTTCAT
>NW_015343154.1:0-208 GCF_001447785.1 Gekko japonicus
GAGAAGCATGAGAGGAAGTCATGCCGGTTTCGCGACGCAATCTGCCGTAACTGCGGGCAGACCAGCCACATCACTCGCGTCTGCTGCTCCAAGGCAAAGAAGGCACTGCCATCACGTCGCAGAGCGGAGGCACACTGCGAGGACAACGCAGAGGCCGAAGACCTCTACCACCTCTACCAGAGCCCTCATTCAGAGCAAGAAGCAGCCA
>NW_015343155.1:0-208 GCF_001447785.1 Gekko japonicus
TGCACTGGGGTCTTATACCATCTTGTTACCAATTTAAGAATAGATGCTTTGATGTTCAAACAGGGGGAGGTAATTAATGAAGAAGTCCAGATCGATTTCCAGTGATCTCCCGACAGTTCGTATCCCAGATCTTTATGCCACGCTTGTTGGTATTTTAGTAAGCCTTGATTTTTAATATGAAGTAGCAGAGAATAAATTTTAGAAATCA
>NW_015343156.1:0-208 GCF_001447785.1 Gekko japonicus
ACCACTGAGGAAGGCCTCACAGCCAAAACATGTTTAGTGCACATGTTTGATGTTATAAATAACTGTACCTGGGCATAGAAAAGGTGTATATAAATGTGTGACACCCCCTTGTGTACATATTAATTTTACAAAAATGTTTTTTCTTACTTGGGTAAGGTACTGATACATGTAACTAAAGCTGATGGATTGTTATGCACAGTTTTTAATA
>NW_015343157.1:0-208 GCF_001447785.1 Gekko japonicus
AAGAACAGGCCCTGCTAGAGTTTTATCATGTGCATAGAGAGAGCAACACCTCATTGGATGATTAAGAGTCTTGAGACATGAAAGTGGTGTCTCCTTAAAATCTTTGCCAGTGCTCATACCCTGGCTAGCAGCCACCCACACTTAAATCATAGTATATCTGACCCAGGTGGGCAGATTTTGCAGCTACAGGTGCTAATCCATATGGCAA
>NW_015343158.1:0-208 GCF_001447785.1 Gekko japonicus
AAATGAGCACAATATATTATCACAGTGCATATTGTGCCTGGGAGCATGGCCCTGTGTTGAAGTCTTCCCCACAAATCCATGGACTTAGAACAGACTGGGGACACTTAACAGTCCACTGAGCCACGCGCAGCTGGCCATACATTGTGGCATTTCGGCATGGCTGGTACTTGGCCCAAGCAACACAAGCATCACAATGAGAGCCAGTTTG
>NW_015343159.1:0-208 GCF_001447785.1 Gekko japonicus
CCAAATACTTAGACCGTATTTTAGGTCTTTCCCAAGGCATGCTTCACCTTCAACCCATATTATTTATTGGCACTGTTTATAACCCACCTTTCTCACTTGCACGCAAGGCGGATTACACACAGTCAGTCAACACAAGCAACAGGATGGGGCATTCAACAGGATTACGGTTGTAGAAGACAAATCTAAAAACAGAACTGAAGCAAAGCCT
>NW_015343160.1:0-209 GCF_001447785.1 Gekko japonicus
CCAGCCAAACCTCTGGATGATCTGACCTGAACTTTCACAGTGGTCTTAAAAATCACATATTCACTGCTCATAAATGCTTCTACAAAATCATATGGGACTGGATGGATCTAAAGCTTCCCTTCTGCTAATGACCTTCCTTCAACACAAGGAGCCATCTGCCCTGCTTTAGTGAAAGAGGCAAGTTCTTACACGCCCAGGGAAATGCTGAT
>NW_015343161.1:0-208 GCF_001447785.1 Gekko japonicus
AACAGAGCACATTGGTAAATGAGCAGGCTATTGGTTGTATGTCTAAACTGCATTGTTGTGATAGCCAAAATATTGCAGACACTGTAAATATTTAATGCCACACTGTCCTGCAGATCTTATTTCAACATACAGTTGAACTGCTGATTTTGCTAATGTGAGGGACTCAAATGCTGGAAGAATTTTTGATTTCAAAGCCCAAACTATTTTT
>NW_015343162.1:0-208 GCF_001447785.1 Gekko japonicus
CCGCTAGGCCTTCGCTTGCACAGCCTAGATCATGACACACCCACCCTTTTTAAAAATAAAAAAATGTTTTTTTAAATTCAGATGGAAATCTTGTGGGGCTGGCCCTCCAAGGAAGGGGGCAAAGCCTCCGATAGCCCCACCACAGCTATGGGCCAGTGCTCCAGGGGAACGGATTCCCATAGTCTGGAAATCAGTTATAACTCTGGGA
>NW_015343163.1:0-208 GCF_001447785.1 Gekko japonicus
TGGTATGGCCGAATCCAGGGACAGAATGTGCAGGTGCAGAAGGAAGGGAGATGGTGACTCAGTCTGTCAAGGCATTGTGTTGTCTGGGAGCTGCCTCCATATCCCTTGAACTGAGGAAATGTAGCTGTCGTGGAGGGAAAAAATCAGGCAGTTGTAGAGTGGTATTTCAGGATTGAAGGAGGGAAGGTGGCGTGGTATAGTCTGGTCT
>NW_015343164.1:0-208 GCF_001447785.1 Gekko japonicus
ATCCAGCAGGGCTTCTCTTATGTTCTTAACTGAGTTTGTGCCTGCCAAGACTCTACACTCATTTCCCGCAGGCTTTTAAGAACAATGCAGTGTTATTTGTCTTGACCTCTAAAACAGGGGTGCATCAGACTCGAAGCCCCAAACAGTGATCAAAAGCCAGGCACACACAGAGTGCATTGCAGTAGTCTATCCTAGAGGTTGTCAAGGG
>NW_015343165.1:0-208 GCF_001447785.1 Gekko japonicus
GCCAGTGAGGGGGAACTCACCATCTCCCTCAGCTAGGCGATTCCACTGCTGGACTATTCTTGCTTCTAAAAAATTCCTAATATCTTTCTAGCCTGTTGTTATTTGCTGTGCCCTTCCCTCCAGGAGGGCGTGATACCCTTCTGCCTGAGACGGTGCCTTCCTGGTGGTAGCCCCACTGTTGTGGAAAGCCTTCCCCAAGGAAGAAACA
>NW_015343166.1:0-208 GCF_001447785.1 Gekko japonicus
ATAAGAGCGACACATCCCGGAGCACGCGTAACTAGGGAAGCTTGAGCCCAGGCTGGCTCACATTCTGCTCACTGGCAGCAATTGGTTCAGGAGCTCGCACTGCCTCTAACTGGGAGAGTCAAGCAAGAGAAGGTTGGTGAGCATCTTCAATGTCAAAGTTTGCAGCATGCTGTAGGGTCGCCAGCCTCCAGGTGGGGGGTGGGGATCT
>NW_015343167.1:0-208 GCF_001447785.1 Gekko japonicus
ACATGGCCAGGTTCCACGTGAGTCCAATCCGGAGCAAATGACCACAATTCCATAGTTTCAGTCCCAACCACCTACACGGTGGCCTTCACATCCTTACATGACGTTGCCAGGATATTTGGAGGAATAGGGTGACAATTTCACAAGCCCCAGGGATGTGAGTATGTAACATTACCTTCAACGGGTGTCATTGTATCCACCTTCAGCGACC
>NW_015343168.1:0-208 GCF_001447785.1 Gekko japonicus
TGACTACTTTTTTGACTTTGAAAAGAGTAAAAACCAATTCATATATCCAAACACAAATGCTGTTTTCAAACCCAGGGGTTATATCTGAGTCAAGAAAAATATACCACGCTACTGCCTCCCGAATGCTGGCACCTTACCAGGTTTACTTCTGTCCTAGATAAAGTTGCTAACAGGATTGTGGGGAAATGTCCCTTCATTAGAGGCTTCA
>NW_015343169.1:0-208 GCF_001447785.1 Gekko japonicus
TCTCAATATAAACTCCCAACTAAGATTGTCAAAAGCCTTCTCGGCGTCGAGGAACACCAAGGCTAGCTGTTTTTCCGGGTGGGCTTCGTAGAATTCTAATATATTTAATATTACTCTCACATTATTCCTCAAATATCTTTGTGGTAAAAACCCTGCCTGATCTGAATGAATTGTTTGCTGTAGGACTTTCTTCAATCTATTAGCTAAT
>NW_015343170.1:0-208 GCF_001447785.1 Gekko japonicus
CCACCCACTGAAAAGCCATATAGTAGTTCTGGTCTACAGTCCTGACTCCTTGTGCTGTCGCCTCTCAGCCATGATCAAGACCCTATGCTGGCCCTTTGAAGCACAGGGAACTGTAGTTGCTTCTCACTGTTCGTGATTAAAAAACCCCAGAGGAAACAAACTTGGCACAAAAGCCACTGCGGCATTTCTTCCATCCCTCCCCAGCCCC
>NW_015343171.1:0-208 GCF_001447785.1 Gekko japonicus
AAGACCAACAAAACCAATTTCAAAGGACATAATCAAAGCTGAAACGATACAACAAGCCAATACCAAGCCATAGGAAAGATACAGAAAATTAGAATTAAAGGAGGGACAGTCCTGGGAGACTTAAAATGCTGGCTCCTGGTATTCCTGGTTACCCCCGAATATTTCCAGGATATATTTTTTAGACCCTGTCATGATCTGGGCTGTGCCA
>NW_015343172.1:0-208 GCF_001447785.1 Gekko japonicus
CTGATAAGGACAAGGGCACAAGGCCTTCCTCCTTCCACTTTTGTCTCCCCTCATTGGAACTGGCTAATACTCTTTAGCCGCTCCAACACCAACATACTACCGCTGGCAAAGTGTGCTTGTTTTGGAGAGTCCAAATCACAAAGCTATCCATGTTTGTAGGGAATTTGTGAAAAGTAGTATCCTTGTAAAGGTAAAGGTAAAGGTTCCC
>NW_015343173.1:0-209 GCF_001447785.1 Gekko japonicus
GTTGCATGTGAAGCTGCTTTATATTGAATCTGAACATTGGTCGATCAAGGTCAGTACAGTCTACTCAGATGGACAGTGGCTCTCCACACTCTTAAGTGACTTTCACATCACCTACTGCCTGGTCCCTTTTAACTGGAGATGCCGGGGACTGAACCTGGGACCTTCAGCGTGCAAAACAAAGCTCTTCCACTTAGCCACAATCACTCCCT
>NW_015343174.1:0-208 GCF_001447785.1 Gekko japonicus
ATGACTATATTTGCTGAACGAAGTGGGGTCTGTGACTTGTGTAGTTATGTTGATTATTAGCTGGTTGTGTTACTTGCTTGGAGCTGACAGGAATTACACTTCACAAATGGAACATACCTTATTTGGAGTTGGACCATTGGTCTATCAAGCCAGTGTGGTATAGAGGTTAGTGTGCTGGACTAGGAACCGAGAGACCCAGGTTCAAATC
>NW_015343175.1:0-208 GCF_001447785.1 Gekko japonicus
AGGTCAAAGCAGAATTGCGAGAGGCTACACTGGGAACCACTATGCACTAAAAGAGTGCAATGATGTTACAGGTCTGTAGACAAGCACAATACATCTAAATTGAAAGCTAAGCGGGAGATTGATTGCACCAGTCGCAGCATGCTAAAAAAGGAAGCACTGATTTGAAAAGTGAAATATCAGGAGATTTATCTCATACTTATGCATCTCC
>NW_015343176.1:0-208 GCF_001447785.1 Gekko japonicus
AAATGGCTCGTATGAACAGGGCCTAAGTAATTTCTATTTGGTCTGAAAGGTTCCAGAGTCCTTGATTCCAATTAGTTAAGAGAAGTCACAAAAGGGGTTCAATGGGATGTGATCTAATTATTTTAAAACCAGATCTTCACATTTTAATCGGTTGGATAATGTTATTTATTTATTTATGGTATTTAAAGTCCACGAGAGGGAAGGCGGC
>NW_015343177.1:0-208 GCF_001447785.1 Gekko japonicus
AGGTCCAGAAAATAAGGGAGTGAGTTGAACTGCAGGATATCTGGTTCTCCCCTTCCTCCTGGCATAACATAGCTGAATTCTTCTCTTGTCAAGGGCATGTCTGCGATGGTTCCTCTTGGCTCAGCGAATTAACATGTGCTAGAAATGAGGGGTGGGGAACCGGAGGGACAGGAAGGAGCTGAATTTAAATTTGGATGGAATATGTGAT
>NW_015343178.1:0-208 GCF_001447785.1 Gekko japonicus
GGGGGGGGGGGACGACCCAGCAACCCTAGATCTGATCCTGATTGAGGAAGCTGAACTTGTTCCATCACAAAGTATATTTGATAGACAGGGAGAGGATGTGCCTGTTTGTCGGGCTGTCAGGATCCCCTCCAGATGATTTGTCGAGGAAAAGCCAAATTTCAAATGTATGTTTGTTGAGCTGGGAATGTTGGAGAGAGTGGTGTACTGC
>NW_015343179.1:0-208 GCF_001447785.1 Gekko japonicus
CCTCCCCAATAAGGAGGACGTCACACCCTCCCTCAGGATATCCTTGTTTGTCACCAGCCCAATATAAGAACCTTGGGAACGTGACCCTTCTCTACCCCACAGGGCGTCAGGCAAGTTCTGATTCTGGGAATGCAGACCATTCCGCCTCATAAGCCGCCTTTAAGCTTCCTTCCGGGTTGGATGACACATGGGAAAGTTACAGCGGATG
>NW_015343180.1:0-208 GCF_001447785.1 Gekko japonicus
TTACTCAGTTGAATTTGGGGGATGGGAGCTGTTGGGAAAAACGTTTAATGGTTTTTAAAATGATTTAATGATTTCTGGCTAGTGGATTTTGACTCTAATCTAGAGGGTTTCTGAGCACCTTACAAATAAAGGCTTGGTAAGAAATGAGCTCCATTTTCTTCCCACTGGTGCTGGTTTTCAGATCCACCCTCCTTTTAATTATATATAT
>NW_015343181.1:0-208 GCF_001447785.1 Gekko japonicus
TTTTTCAGCTGCAGCACAATAGTTATCCACCATATTTGAGATGGCTACAGAGCAACAGAGTTAGGGTGTGGCCAGCTTTAGCTGGCACCTCGGTGGGGGATAGAAGGAGTTTGGCATTGCGTCCACACACAACATCCCTTCCAGCAGAAGACCAGAAGTGATAGTATCACATCAGGGCGATAACATAGGATTCACCCAAAACTGTAGT
>NW_015343182.1:0-208 GCF_001447785.1 Gekko japonicus
CGTTTCGCCAACAAGCTTCATCAGGGGGAATCGATAATGTATATAATAACAACACTGAGTTTACCTAAGTATAATTAAAATGTATATTAAAATCCAGATCCTAAAAGATCAGTCACATACAAAACCACTAGAGCTCATTCTGTCCTTGGGATTGTATGAAGAAGAGAAACTCCATGTAAAGAACAAAGATAAGATAAGGCTGTCCAGA
>NW_015343183.1:0-208 GCF_001447785.1 Gekko japonicus
CATAGATTATTCAGCTACTTAAAATGAAAAACAGTCTTCAGACTAACACACACTATGAAGATTGTGTTAAAAGATTAACCCATTAATTAATAACCTGGTTAAACAGAAGTGTTTTGGCCTGACATCTAGAAGAGAGTAATGTAGGCCCCAGGTGAAAAAGAGGATGGCATTCCATAGGCAGGGTGCAACTACTGAAAAGCCCTGATAG
>NW_015343184.1:0-208 GCF_001447785.1 Gekko japonicus
TGCTTAAGACTAGTCCACATATAGTTTGTATGCAAGAGACGCATATAAAAAGGAAACATCAAAAGTATCTAGAAAACAAAAAATTAGGAGAGATGTTTGCATCATCCGATAGGAGCAAGAAAAAGAAAGGGGTGGTAACATACGTTAGATCAGTTTTTGCTCCAGAATTAGTTTACGATTCCCAGGACGGCAGAATTCTGATTGTAAA
>NW_015343185.1:0-208 GCF_001447785.1 Gekko japonicus
TATGTGTTTGTCATTTCTCAAGCAAAGTAGTTAGAAATTTTATGAATGAAATTGTTCTAATCGAGTTGACTGTGGTTCACTTACACCCAGGGTTCCAATGTTTAATGGTTCCATTTTTTTATTTTACAATTTTGAGTTTACCTTGATCCATACTTCTGACATTCCATGTTTCTTTGTAAGTGTCATACAGCTTTGGACTTTCCTTTTG
>NW_015343186.1:0-208 GCF_001447785.1 Gekko japonicus
TCTGGCAGCAGAAACTCTTCAAAATATTTTAGTACATTAAAGATAATGTGTAAGAGCCTAAATGCTTTACAATCAACATATTCAAAGATAGCTACGAAACCTTATGTTTTATCTAAACAAAGCAATATCCAATTTAGAAACTGGCAAACTTACAAATTCTCCCCAGTGTACAATGGATCACTCTTTGGAATCCAATATAATCTTAGTA
>NW_015343187.1:0-208 GCF_001447785.1 Gekko japonicus
CATTGCAACTGATCCAGCACATCATAGTTTAACCACCTAATATGTCTGAATTCTTCATGGGAAATTTACTTACCCCTTGGAACAGTCACCAAGGAAATCAAGAGAAGTAGCACTGATTTCATGATATAAATGACAAATGCACTTGTTCGGCAGGGATGATTTTTCTGATGACCAAGAGGAAGTGAGATTCCTAAATGTGAGGGGTTTC
>NW_015343188.1:0-208 GCF_001447785.1 Gekko japonicus
TTTTTTTTTTTTTTGCAGTCACTGGTCCTAATGCTGGTTTCACCCATGCGGTCAATGTGACATCTTGCATGCCTTGTATGAAAGGTAATGTGATAGGGGCAGCAGTAGCAGCTGGGAGTGTGGCAGCAGGAGCAGGGGAGAGTTGGGACCTGGGAGAAGAAGGTGCTCCCCCTCACACTGTCAGAGGATTCCTCTCTGAAGAGTTCCT
>NW_015343189.1:0-208 GCF_001447785.1 Gekko japonicus
TGGTCAGCACCACCACCTTGGGGTAGAATCCAGCCCCCTTCTCTCTTGTGGGTTGCCCGAGGCCAACTCCACATGGGTGTTGCCAAGTAGCTAGGTGGGTGGGTAAGGATTTGTGCAGACTATCTCCATTTAAAGGACAGAATCTAGGTGGACTCAGCAAAATAAACAAAAGGACAATTACTAACTTTTGTTGTTGTTCAGTCGCACA
>NW_015343190.1:0-208 GCF_001447785.1 Gekko japonicus
AGAGGCAGGTTGCTTCAGAAAAAGGATTGCTTGCTTAGGTCCTTCAATGCGGGGCTGCCTAAAACAGCTCCAGGTTCCTTTTTACAGAAGATCAAAAAGCGGGCATGGACAGCTTTATTCACAGGGACTTCTTTCAGAGAACAGAGGTGAAGACGTTTCTTACAAGCACATGGATCACACAACATCACAAAACTAAGTGTCAGTTTTT
>NW_015343191.1:0-208 GCF_001447785.1 Gekko japonicus
CTCATTTTGGAGTTTTCCCAGTACTATTTGCTAAATAAATAAATATGCTTATTTATTAAAAGGAGCCCAATCACTGTTGCTCTCAGTTGCTCTCAGTGACATCATGATATGGCCAAATCAGGTTCTGAATTTATTTGCTGACATTCATTAAGGTCATTGCTTTACACTTATTACTGTGATAACATGTTGTAATGTATTCAATAGCTGC
>NW_015343192.1:0-208 GCF_001447785.1 Gekko japonicus
ATCATATGTTGCAGAATTTTTCACAGCTGAAGAGTTTCAAAAGGAGCTCTTTTGTTGGTGGGACTTGCTGTGCAAGAACAGCATGTGAAGATAGGGTTTGTGCTTCAGGTTGCATTCTGTCAGTTTTTCCACTGGCACGAGATGGTGGAAAATCTTACTTGAGTATTCATCTCACTGATATGTAACTTTTTGTCCCAGATAGCCCTTT
>NW_015343193.1:0-208 GCF_001447785.1 Gekko japonicus
GGCAGCAAGTTGCCTGGTGGCTGCTGCTGGGTCTTGCCCCGCCAAGTCCTCCCTCAACAGCCAGAAGAGCCCTTAAAAGAGCCCCTCTTCTTGCCTTTCCAGGCAGAAACCACGGCTTGAGTACTGTTGTAATTGCCGAGCAAAAGCCACAGAAGGCATTCGTTTCTTAAAGCTGCAGGCACTCACAGAATCCTAGAGTTGGAAGGGA
>NW_015343194.1:0-208 GCF_001447785.1 Gekko japonicus
AACCTGAGTACTAGTACTGTGAGCAAGGGAGGCAGGCTTCACTCCATCCACTGTCTCCATCCCATATTTAATTTTGTAGACTTTTATCGTGTCACCCCTCAGTCATCTTTATTTACATAGGTGCAATGTCTTGGTGGTGGAAAGTGTTGCAAGTCACAGCTGATTTATGATGACCCCCGTATGGTTTTGAAGGCAAGAGATGTTCAGA
>NW_015343195.1:0-208 GCF_001447785.1 Gekko japonicus
GAGGGAAGTTCGGTTCCTAGCTACCTGCACTACAACCTTACAGACTCTGAAACCTTTTTATCAACCCTCCCACCAAAAAAACTAAGCTTTTGTTTTTTAAATGTGCCAAACCTAACCTCACTGCAGTGTTGGTTGTTTTTTTTTTTTAGAACTACTACTTTCTATATGGAAATCTGACAATGGTTTAATAGAAACTGTCCTTGAGATG
>NW_015343196.1:0-208 GCF_001447785.1 Gekko japonicus
GGAGCTAGTAGGTGTTTCCTTCTATCCCATACCTTAAGTGTGTTATGCAAAAAGATGTTATTAGAGAGTTCTGAGGGTCTATTTGCTGTGCTTTCCCATAGTACATTTTGAAAAGGAGTTTTATTTAGATATGTGTCTTCTATTAATTTCCAATCAGGTAAGAACGATTGATTATACTGTTTAATAAGACCTAATAGTGTGGTTGCTT
>NW_015343197.1:0-208 GCF_001447785.1 Gekko japonicus
ATTCAACAACTAGATCTGTGCCTCCTTGTCATTCTGACCTGTAATGACAAAGGTATAGCTATAAGATATGATAGTGCTCAACCAACCCTTGAAATATACATATGGCAATTATTACAGAGGCATGCATGTATGTTTCCATCTGTACAACCAACATAGAAGTTATTCCACTGCTGCCATGTTATGAACTGCAACATATGGTGTGTACTAT
>NW_015343198.1:0-208 GCF_001447785.1 Gekko japonicus
GGACAGGCTTCCCCGGAGGGGGTTTGTCTCCAGGGCTGGCCGCTTGAACAGGCCGGAGGATTTTGGAACCAGAACGAGAACAGTGAATTAGTCTGCAGCCCATGGCTGAACACAGAGGCAGCGGGGCTCAGGAGCTGGGCTTGGCTTTTCTCTGGTGGGGGTAAGCCTTCTTCCCTCCCCTTCCCATCTTCAAAGGAAACAAAAGCTC
>NW_015343199.1:0-208 GCF_001447785.1 Gekko japonicus
ACCCTATAAGCCAAGAAGAGTCATCCCTATGGTGGTTATTAAGCAATGGCTGAAACATCACTGTTTTTGTTTTTCTTAAGACCCAGTTGGGAGGAAAGAATAACGCAGGTGTGAAAAGGAACCTGGTGAAAACTGTTGCACTGGCCAGAAACATACTGACCAGGCTGGGAGAGCAAGAACGAGTTACGCCCGTTTTGCCCCCCTGCAG
>NW_015343200.1:0-208 GCF_001447785.1 Gekko japonicus
TCCAGGGACTGATGGGGGGTGGTCAATATTTGCTCACTTAAAATTATCTCTTGCCTTTTATTCTCCAGATACTCAGTTAATAAGCACATAACAGTGAAAAGATCTCAGCATGAACCCCCCCACACCCCAAACCCTCACATCTAGTGAATCAAACTGCCCAGTTTAACTCATGCTTGAAAGCTAGTGTGGTGCAGAAGAAGAAGAAGAG
>NW_015343201.1:0-208 GCF_001447785.1 Gekko japonicus
CTTGGGCCACCCACAGGGTTGTTGTTATGAGGTTAACATGGAAGTGGGGAGAATTATGTACACAAGGGGGTTATGTCATGGACGCAGCAACGTTATTTCTTCTGGTCACCATGTCTACAATGCTGTATTAATTCCCGCACTCTCCAGAGCTGTAACAAGGGTAAAGGCAAGTGGGGTATTTGCCTCAGGCACACAAAGCTGAGGGGCG
>NW_015343202.1:0-208 GCF_001447785.1 Gekko japonicus
GGGCTCCCGCTAGGAGATTCTGCAGACTCCTCCACCAGAGTAGTGAAGCTAATACGTTTGACAGGAGGATGAACCTTTGAGACTGAGGTTGTCGTTGTGGATGGAATCTCCGCACAAACCACAGTTGCAGTGGTCGCATCCGAACTCTGGCAAACACAACTACTGCAGTGGTGGCCGCCATTAGTCCCAATAATCACTGGATTTGCCT
>NW_015343203.1:0-208 GCF_001447785.1 Gekko japonicus
GTTACTTAGTGTTACTAAGTTCTAAACCTGTGAACTTCTGTATTGCTTTCAGCTAGAAAATATTGGTTCTTGGCATTGTGCAAAACGTATGTACATCTAACAGAAAAAGCCAAGTGCTGGCTACCTTCAGAGATCATGATAAACCACTCTCTATAAACCACAGCTTGCTTAAACTTCAGTTGAATGTTACATCTGAATGCAGGCTGCC
>NW_015343204.1:0-208 GCF_001447785.1 Gekko japonicus
CTAAACCCTACAGCTAGAAGGAAGAAAAAGGGAACAAGGAGAAAAGAGTTGAAGAAAGGCTTTAAGAAAATTAGAGACTCTAGCGTTAAACAGTTGATCTGGGACTTAAGGGAACAGGATAAGGACGAAGAGTACAAGAACCAAAGACATTTAACTGAAAATAGAGAAAATCAAATGTCAAAAGATATAGAAAGGCAAAATACAAGTT
>NW_015343205.1:0-208 GCF_001447785.1 Gekko japonicus
CAAGGACAAATTGTTGGATATGTTGTGATGAGGGTGGTCTACCTGGGATTGCCTGGGGCTATGTCTCAGAGCGATCCTCAATAGTAGAGGGAGAAAGGGACATGCACCATCATGCTCTTCGATTAGATGGGGCGTGGGGGGGGAGACTTACCGGGACTGAGAGGGAGGCCCAACCAGCTATGCAGTGACGTGTCTACATCACTTCCAA
>NW_015343206.1:0-208 GCF_001447785.1 Gekko japonicus
GAAAGGATCATGGGGATGCCTTAGAGTAGTAGTTCTCAAACTTTCTAGATCACTACCTATGTCCATGTGTCTGCTTTCACATCTGGCACAGAACCGATTAGTCCTGTAAAAGGTCTTGAGCTCTGCTCTGCATTCCCCACTTGCTTCATGAGTCAATTACTGCCCTGGCCTGTCAGATCTATTGTTGCACCACCAAAAAAAAAAAAAA
>NW_015343207.1:0-208 GCF_001447785.1 Gekko japonicus
GTTCACTCAATATATAGCCTTCTGAGCCCTATAGACCACAATGAGAACTCTGGTATTAGCAGCGAGCAGTGCCTGTTAAGCTTTGGAAGGCTGGATAATTCCTCCCCCACTGTTGCTTTTCACTCTCGAACAGCCACGAACCACACTAAAGGTTTGTGAAAATATGTGACGGTAGAGCCTCCACGGACATCGCTTCACAGATGATAAA
>NW_015343208.1:0-208 GCF_001447785.1 Gekko japonicus
CAGAAGCCGGCATTGCACGCGGCTGTGTGCAAGCTTTGCCGTTTGTTTTGCTGCTAGTTTAAAAGGGATCTGAGGATTCCTTTCACTCAGGAATGCAATAAAGTGTTTTGTTTCCCCTGCTTGTAAATATTTCAGTTGACTATGATGTTTATGCTGCTGAGGACTGCCCTCAACAGTTATACACAATGTTTTGAGTTATGCATTAACT
>NW_015343209.1:0-208 GCF_001447785.1 Gekko japonicus
TCAGCTTAGAGGGAACACTGCTTGTAACAGGAACTCACTTCGTCTTCCCCTGTGCCTCAGTGCTCTCAATCTCTGCCAGCCCCTGCTGTCCAGTCCCAGAAGGTACCTGGCTGCCTGGTGAGCTGTCCTGCCACACAGCATACCATTGAGAAGTGGGGTGCCTTGAAAATTAAGCCACAAAACTGAATGCATCTTTTTGTCCAGTGGA
>NW_015343210.1:0-208 GCF_001447785.1 Gekko japonicus
GTGCTGGAAATAAATATAGGTTAAGAAGAGCAAGACAAAGATATTTTGATGATTCATGCAACATTCATTCAGAATAATTTGTGCACGGCTCTCTCGCTCTTTTTTTTTTTTTAAAGGTACATTTTGTAAGATGGCGCCGTGAGGCTTAATTTGCTTCTGGCAAGGAACGGCATTTGGGACTTTATGGGTATTAGTTCTTGCGGTACAT
>NW_015343211.1:0-208 GCF_001447785.1 Gekko japonicus
CCCAGCATCTCCAGTTAAAAAAAATCAGGTGGAAGGCAATACAAAAGACCTGTGCATGAGACCCTGGAGATCTGCTGCTGGTCGGTAGAGAAAACTGGCCTCGATAGATGAATGGTCTGACTTAGTATAAGGCAGATTTCGTGTGTTTGCTCTAGTCATTGCTTGGCTTGCTGTGGGGTTTGAACTGGGCCAACTGTTTAGGTCAGGG
>NW_015343212.1:0-208 GCF_001447785.1 Gekko japonicus
TCTCAAACTCTTCTTTCTGTTAACTGACTGGGTAGCACCCAGCACATAATCAGTGAACTCCACTTTTTCTCATCTTGACACATGCTAAAAATCTGAGAATTTCTACTTTTGTTCATAAAAAGTACGTTTCTAGGCTTTGTGCTTGCAGAGATAATGCCTATGCTGTCCATGATTATCGATCAAATGACAGGGAGGTGGTGAGCTCCCC
>NW_015343213.1:0-208 GCF_001447785.1 Gekko japonicus
CACCTGCAAAGTTGGTGGTGTTTGTAAGTAGGGAGGGTTGGGACATACTGAGTACTTAACAGTGCAATCTGAAGTGGAATTATACCCTACTATTGACCACAGTGGATTTAGAAGGGGATAAATCCATTTTGGACTGAGCTGATTATGTATCAAACTGGTTTTTAGGTGGCAGCAAGATCTGAATCCAGAACCTGACAAAGGTTAGTCA
>NW_015343214.1:0-209 GCF_001447785.1 Gekko japonicus
AGCCCTAAGCGCCTTAACCTTTCCTCTTGCGTGTCTCGCTTTCAGCGTGGTTCGGGAGGAACATGAGGCCTAGTGAGCTACTCCGGACTATGGATGCCCCGAAATGGCAGGAAATCGGCACATCCAATACATTCCCCTTGGACAAGCAACGATAAGAGGACTCAGGGTTGGCCAGGTGTGGCCCAAACAGTGTTCCCTCTAAGCTGAGT
>NW_015343215.1:0-208 GCF_001447785.1 Gekko japonicus
CCAGGATTTTATTTATCAAAACTCATTCTCATCTTCCCTTTCCTCTTGGATCAAGGATCACTTTTGTAACCACAGTTAGAAGTAGGGTCACCAGCCTATTATAACAGTTGATCTCCAGAGAAGCAAGATCAGTTCCCCTAGAGAACATGGCTCCTCAGGAGGGTGGATTCTAGGCCATATGAGGCCCTTCCCTTCCCTTCCCCTCCCC
>NW_015343216.1:0-208 GCF_001447785.1 Gekko japonicus
TAGGAGAGCTTTTGCATTGGCTCTAGTGTTTTCCATTGCTATATGGATATGGGATCTCCAAGAAAGGTTATGGCTAAATACCACTCCCAAACATTTGAACTGCGCCACCTGCTCTATTTGTCCTACCTTAACAGTCCATGTCTTCCACCTAAAGCCAGGCTTTTTTGAAAAGGCCATTATTTTTGATTTATTATTGTTTACATATAGC
>NW_015343217.1:0-208 GCF_001447785.1 Gekko japonicus
GTCCACGCACTTAACCACGACACCAGCTCCTCAGTTCCTCTTTTCTCGCCGTGCTCAGTGATACAAACAAGATGCAATCATTGCAACGCCATTTAAAAGTCAAACTCTGCTTTTACCACAGACCACATTCTGTGCTTTCCCTCGGAAACCCTTCCAACACCCCTGCAAGGTAGGCTGACAAGGAGGAGGAGGAGACTGGATTTTTACC
>NW_015343218.1:0-208 GCF_001447785.1 Gekko japonicus
TGTGTGTTATCAACTATGCAGAGTAGACATACCATGAGATATACCAGGCAGGCTCCAGAGCATTTAACCTGTTTCATCATTTGTAACTGGAATTTTTTAAAAATACACTTTGAGGGGCTGTTATAATAATGTGCAATGCTGGTAGAAAGAACAATAAGGTTGCTGAAGTTTACCATTACTAAACACCATTTTCTCCAGGTTAAAATTA
>NW_015343219.1:0-208 GCF_001447785.1 Gekko japonicus
CTTTGATATCGCCAGGTCCCTGGTAGCACTAGTGGACATCTCGACCGTGCCTTTCAAAGAGCTGACGGAAAACTGAAGGCACACTTCTTGCCGCAGCCGTCCGAGATCGCAAGCCGGCACGCATTCTATAAGAGGAGTCAAGCACCAAACGAGACTGTGGCAAAGTATGTGGCGGCTCCGCGTAAAGCTGCAAGACCCTGCAACTTTA
>NW_015343220.1:0-208 GCF_001447785.1 Gekko japonicus
TGGGTGGGGCTTTCACCCAGCGAGGCTTCTGGTTGGCTCTGTGGATTTTTAAAAAAGTGTTGTTTTGGCAGGAGCGGCCATTCCAGGACAAGGCTCTTCCCTGGGTGACTGGTGGGAAGCGGTGGCCGCCCTTCTGTGGCGGGAGTTCTGCCTCCTACTATTGGCGTGGCTGCGCCCATCACATTGTCAGAACCCCGAAGTTTCCCAC
>NW_015343221.1:0-208 GCF_001447785.1 Gekko japonicus
TAAAAGCCAAGGTCAAAGAGCCCTTTGGTTTTTACCCTTTGGCTCACACCTCTGACCACACCCAGGTTAAATGCCTGCAAACAGAGGAGAAATAAATTCCACCCAGACTCTGTTCAACTACTGCTAGCAAGATATCCTCCCGCCTCCCCCGGCAAACAAGAACAAATGCCAATATTGTAATAAAGCTGAAGAAAATGGGTGCTTCACA
>NW_015343222.1:0-208 GCF_001447785.1 Gekko japonicus
TGGCATATGTGGACACGAAATATGAAGGGTTAAATTGTTTTTGTGTGTATTTTGGCATGAAATAGGGATAGTTATATTGTTTGTAATGAATCTAGTGGAAGCCGTATGTGTATTTGTTATGGAACGAAGGAATAGCTGTTTGCTCATCTGTTATGAAATGGAAAATAGCAGAATGCTTGTTTTTAATTTTGAAAATGAAATAAATTAC
>NW_015343223.1:0-208 GCF_001447785.1 Gekko japonicus
TCCCAATTACAAACTGACCAATGGCCAGGATAGAGGTCAGTTCATTATGCAAGGGTTTCCCCCTTCTAACAGGAACTTCTACTCGACTCCCCATAGGGTCTAACTATTTAAGTAACAATTAGCATAGACAAACAGATAGGTTAACTCATTCATGACATCAGCGAGAGAACTTGTAAACACTCCAACACTCCTCTAAGGAAGAAGAGGA
>NW_015343224.1:0-208 GCF_001447785.1 Gekko japonicus
ACATACTGCCCCCTCGAAAATACATTTCCTCCTCCCACCTCCCGGTTAAGACGGGGAACCTCTCGGTTTCCCCGGGAACTCCCGGTGAAAGTCTCTGAGCATACTAGGGGCCCGAATATCCCCTACTTCTACCCATTCACGGTGCTGGGGTCTGAAATCAATCCATTCGACCAAGTAGAATGTGGGAGAAATTAAGTGACATGGGGAT
>NW_015343225.1:0-208 GCF_001447785.1 Gekko japonicus
GCTTATCTAATTCCCTTTTGAAGCTTTCTTGAAGCACAGAACAGGGGCCAGGCCTTGTGGATTGAGCAGATGAACCTTGGGATGTGTCAGGGAGCAAGTGCTCGAAGAATGGCTCCAACCGACCATTCCCTAGTAGGGCTGATGGCTCTGGGTTGGGAAATTCCTGGAGGTTTGGCGTCGTGGTTAACTGTGTGGACTCCAGTCTGGG
>NW_015343226.1:0-208 GCF_001447785.1 Gekko japonicus
CCTGTCCTTCCTTTTAGTACATCCCCTCCGTAGCTACTGTTTGTGTCAGCCAGGTAGAGATATTTATGGCTTGCCAGTTTGCCATTTTCTTCAATCTTTTCCCCCAGCCCGCGTAATTTGAGATTATTTTGTCGTAGTGATAAGTCGATACGTAGAGTTTTCTCAGCAAGGAGGTCCTCGGTTTGTTGTATTTGTTGAATTTCGTTCT
>NW_015343227.1:0-208 GCF_001447785.1 Gekko japonicus
CTCCTCCTAGTTGTCTGAGCGTGCCTGAAGTTAGCATCCTTTTTTTGATTTCTTATTTTTTATTTTTCAATAATTACTCAATCCACGCTTATAACATAAAGTTGAATACAGAATCCACCACAGTTCTTCTTTTTAAACAATATACTATATAATATACATGTCTAACCTTTAGCTAATAGTTTCAACCAGTTATACAGTTTTGACCAAG
>NW_015343228.1:0-208 GCF_001447785.1 Gekko japonicus
GGTATCCTTCCCCCTTGCCTCCAGCACCTTCTGGACAACTGTTTATGATTCTGAATATTGAACTGGAATTCAGTAAGGAAGTCAAGGCAGGGGTGAAATTGGAGCAGGATCCAGAGATGCTGTGTAGGATATGAACCTTCTGCACCCAAGCACTGAAAGCTCGCTCTGCATCATAGTGTTCAGGCTTTGAGGGTTTCTCTGTGCATTT
>NW_015343229.1:0-208 GCF_001447785.1 Gekko japonicus
GGTTGTTCCATCTCAAACCTTTCTCCCATTTCCCCGTCTGTTTTTCATTTGATGTCCTCAGAGAAAAGACACACAACTCTATTGGGGAGGGTTGAGATGAGACCCTGTGGGCTCAAGGCATGACCCCAAGGTGTACGAACACTATAATTTACAACCACAATAGCTGCCCTACGTGGAAGTAAGTAAGGGGAGGAGATGTCGGCTGGCC
>NW_015343230.1:0-208 GCF_001447785.1 Gekko japonicus
GTCCTTCCCAAAGGCAGCCTCTCAAAATGACACCTCCAGAGGGTCTCACTAACCAATCAGTGGGGTTCCATGGCCCACCTGAAGGTCCTGGCCTCTGGGTTGTAGATCACTGTTCTAGGTCCTGCATCTCCGTTCTTGTGGAGGCAAGGCCCAATAAGGCCTATGACCAGCCCTTCATGTGAAGTGACTAACACATGGCAAAGGTGGT
>NW_015343231.1:0-208 GCF_001447785.1 Gekko japonicus
TCCCCCCCGAAATGACCTCTGGACATAGGTATTTTAACAAAAAAATTAAGAAGGTCACTTGTGGCTACCCAAGTACTTTCCCTCAACCTAACCACATTGTTAATGCTGAACATCAAAAGTAGCATCGGAATTCCTAAGGCACGTCATTCCAAGTTAAATGTGCATAGAAAACCATCCCTGAAATGCGTCCAGACAATTCTATCTCCAG
>NW_015343232.1:0-208 GCF_001447785.1 Gekko japonicus
AGTTAAAAAGGACCAGGCAGCGGGCATTGTATAAGTGCTCTGGCTGAGACCCTGACCGACCAAATGGTTGATTGAAAATGAAGCAGCTTCCTGTGTGCGTGGGACCAAAAACCAGGTGAATTGTTTTAGCTTAGCTCTGATGTTGGCCTACAGTCTTGGTTGCCAGCCTGCTGGTGTTCCCTGGAGATCTCCAACTATTACAATTGAT
>NW_015343233.1:0-208 GCF_001447785.1 Gekko japonicus
TTCCTGCCCCAAAATAGCCCTGCTGTACGCAGTCTTCATTTCAATTCATTCTACAACAGCCTATCCTGCACGGTTTCAAAGGTATGTGTTAGAAAAACATACTGACCCTATATTCTAGTATCAGCTTCTCAGCATGACCCTCTCCACCTACAGGCATGAGAGCGTTTGCTTATTTATTCATTTTCTCCCCGTGGCACCCCAGAGCAGC
>NW_015343234.1:0-208 GCF_001447785.1 Gekko japonicus
TTAATGATATCTAATTTGTATGAAGTGCCTAATTTTCATCATGCCTTTTCTGGTCTACATAGCGCTCTAAAATTGAATGAAATAATGATGAAGACTTCCTCATGGTCCATCCCTAGAGCAGTGGAACTCAATTTATGTGTTAGGTGCCTAAATTGGATTGCGGAGCCCCACTACTAGGTCACTAGTCCCTCTAGAGCTGTTCAAAACA
>NW_015343235.1:0-208 GCF_001447785.1 Gekko japonicus
AAAATAGACCTGGGAGGTGGGTTGAGCTGAGTGATAGCAATTTACCCAAGGCCACTGAGTGAGTTTTCATGACTGAGTGGAAATCAGAATTTATATACAACACCGCATCACCCTGGCTCTTTCTACCTGAAAAGAATAGCAGTTTTAACACGAACTCATACAACCATAGAGGCCTGAATGTGCTCTAGTCCATCTCCTCACAAGGCAA
>NW_015343236.1:0-208 GCF_001447785.1 Gekko japonicus
GCTGCAGCAAGGGTGTTGTATCATGATCCTTCCAGCTTTCCAATTACTTCATGAGACCACACAATTCCCAAAATTAAACTTGTTCACGTTTTTCGGTCACTGGTTCAGAACTGATATAAGAGGCTGAGTGACACGAGACCTTATGAACACCTTAGGAGGAAGGAGTAATGAAGGCACCATTGACAGATTGCTGTGGGTGGGTCTTCTT
>NW_015343237.1:0-208 GCF_001447785.1 Gekko japonicus
AAACAGGTGTTTTAAAACTGACACAAAACGGTGTAATTGAATCAACTCTAGGAGACCGCAAGTATAAGGGACAATTACTGCCACAGTATCCTGCTCTGCTGTGCTTGTATGTTTTGCTGTGACACTGTAACAGTCCTGGGATTTTACTTCTCAGTTCTGTGAGTGTGTGTGCAATGCAGCTGAAAAGAGCAGGCAATGAACTGGAAAG
>NW_015343238.1:0-208 GCF_001447785.1 Gekko japonicus
ATGTTGAGGAACATAATGCCGGACGCAGGGGGACTTAACCTTATCATATTGCAGGTTTCCTGGTTTAAATCGTACATACACCACAGGAACTATGTATATATTATATGGGCAAATACTGTCACTAAGGGAGAAAAGCAGCGGAGAAATCGCCCCTGCCCCTGCACTGAAGCGCTGGTGTGATTATATGCAGTGCTCCCTCTAAGCTGAG
>NW_015343239.1:0-208 GCF_001447785.1 Gekko japonicus
CTAAGCAAAGCTGCACCCATCTAACACCGCTGAAGTCAAAGGGCTTAGAAATGTGTTGCTTTGCTTAGGATGCACTGTAAATCACCTAGTGCCTTACATTTCTTTTCTTTCTTGAGCTTCCTTTTCTTTCTTTAACTGGGCACATCCCACTGAAAAGATCTCACTGTGAAAGGGAGCACTTCTGCCTTCCTGGGGCAGCCCTCCAGTT
>NW_015343240.1:0-208 GCF_001447785.1 Gekko japonicus
TCCCTCCCTTTAGGTCCCCTTGGGCAGGCTGAGTTCATCACATAGGGCGGCCCACAAAAACCCTTCTGGGATCTAACCAGCCTCTGTCCGGGCACTGAGTTGGCAATCAGCTCCCTGCAAGGAGACCTCCAATCCCGTCAGCCCTGGGCCTGTCCACTAGGCCTCTCCTCTGCCCAAATCTCCCTCCCCTATTGGCAATTCCACTGGA
>NW_015343241.1:0-208 GCF_001447785.1 Gekko japonicus
AATCCCTTGATTTAATATAAAAACATTGCTGTGCACTGCGGCTCAGACACTGCAGCATCTAAGAAGCTAGTGGTGTTCAAAAACAAGCTTTTGAATACCCGTGGGGGTACTGGGGTGTATCCCCATGGCTCCAACCCATATTCTCCTTGTGGCATTTTAAGGCAAATTAATGTGTTGGTGGGCTTCGGTGGCTCAGTGGTTAAGACGC
>NW_015343242.1:0-208 GCF_001447785.1 Gekko japonicus
TTTTGGTTGATGGTAATTGCAAATGTAGCACTTGCCAAGCAGCAGAGTGAGTACCACTAATGTAGACCTAATAAAAGGCATTGCAGTTCTGCTGCTTCTAGCATTTGTGTTGCTTGTAATTTCCACCTCTAAGGAAGCATTCATAAGAGCACACTCTTATTCCAAGTGAAATAATATGGAATATGGAAATAATATGGAAGGTCGGTAG
>NW_015343243.1:0-208 GCF_001447785.1 Gekko japonicus
CTGCTAAGAAGTGTTTTTCCCCGACTTCTCACAGCATTGCAGTGTGTTTGTGCACCTCCTGGAGTTTCACCATCTTTGCTCTGATCTTTCCTAAGCCTGCTTTGTTCCAAAATTTTGGGAAAGATCACAGAAAAAGCCTAGATGGGTGCCAAAATCCATATCCAAAAGTTTGGGTTTTACTGGTCTTGCCCTTAACAGCAGCCATTTT
>NW_015343244.1:0-208 GCF_001447785.1 Gekko japonicus
TTTGACTGTTAATGTGCCAGTGAGTGCCAGAGTCACACTTATCTGATAAGTGGAGAAATAAATATTATTCAGAGACAGCCCTTGCCCCAGGGGTTGCCAGCATTCATCAGATTTTGCAGTCTGTTGACATGGATCCTAAAACCTTGTTCCCCATGTGCATTAAAGAACATTTAATTTTATTTATTATATTTATACCCCCCTTTTCAAC
>NW_015343245.1:0-208 GCF_001447785.1 Gekko japonicus
GGGCCAGGCACCTGCAAGAGGCCACTAGAGGATGACCGAAGTGAGTGCAGGGGTTGTAACGGGAGAGGTGGTCTTGTGGGTATGAGGGTCCCAGGCTGCTTCCTGAGTGGTGGCTTCCCATCTCAAGGGAAACTCTCCTGATCAGCTCAACTGGCCCTTTTAAAAGGCTAGTGAAGATCTTTTGCAGATGACACGAAGCTGGGTGGGA
>NW_015343246.1:0-208 GCF_001447785.1 Gekko japonicus
TTAATCATTATATAATAAAATCCAATTCATAACAACAATTTTTAAATTAAACAATCAGACGGTGATCAAAGGTTTGATACAGCTAGCGTGTCTTTTCTCAGAAGAGACTGTGTTTCTTGTGTGACCGTGGGTGTTAGGATGGTAACAGATAGACTACCAGAGCAAGGGAAGGCCGATGTAGATTTATATTTTGAGGCAGCTGTTTCCA
>NW_015343247.1:0-208 GCF_001447785.1 Gekko japonicus
CCCCTGGAGTAGACAGTTCTGAGCTACGTTGCCAAAGGCTTGTCCTGTTTCCCCGTGGTTGTATGGAAAGGGTCAGTGGGCCGCCGGATTCTGTTAATCTTGTCAAGCCGGACCGTGTGTATTCTGTAGACCCACGCACTGAAACGTCTCCAGGGATCTTTGGTTTCTTTTCCCGTTCCTGTTCTTCTGTAGCTTTCAAGTTTCTGGC
>NW_015343248.1:0-208 GCF_001447785.1 Gekko japonicus
AGGACCGAGTACACCCCTTGGAAGCGTTCCTGTAAGGGGACCTCCTCTATGGCCCCTATCTCTTGTAGGTGTAGGATCGCAGAATGCAGCTGCTGCCTGCGTGCTTTGTTCCTCGGGGCCGGTGATGGACGGAAGCTGTTGGGCGGTACGCCCGTGAATTCTATCTTGTATCCCTGGGCGATGATCTCCCGCACCCAGTGGTCTGTGG
>NW_015343249.1:0-208 GCF_001447785.1 Gekko japonicus
ATGCAGAGGCAGGCAATGGGAAACTACCTTTGAACATCTCTTGCCTTTAAAACACCACAGTGTTACCTAGGTTTGCCAGCCCCCAGGTCAGGGCGGGAGTTCCCCTTCTTTGGGGGCTCTAATCCTCCCCCAGCCAGTTGGCTGATGGGGAGAGCCCTGCCCACAAGCCCTGCCCACAACACCTGCCCAGCCACCCCTCTCCCTTCCC
>NW_015343250.1:0-208 GCF_001447785.1 Gekko japonicus
GCCTCTGCTCAGCGTGCAGAAGGGTCCCGGGTTCAGTCCCCGGTGGCACCCCCAGCTGAAAGGATCTGGCAGCAGGCGTGTGAGCCAGAGGGATCCCTGGGGGTGTGTGTCTCTCTCTGTGTGTGTGCTGCTGACCCTCCTCCCTCCCTCCCTCCCTTGTCTCCCTCCAAGCCAGCCCTCCCCACATAGAATCATAGAATGTTAGAGT
>NW_015343251.1:0-208 GCF_001447785.1 Gekko japonicus
GTTTCTGCCCTGCCTATCCCATCAACATCATCGTCTTCTCCATTTGGGTGAGCCCCCCAGGCGGGGGACAGAAGGAAAGAGCTGCTGCGCACAAGAACAGAGGGTCGGGGCTCTGCACCATTTCTGCGGGTGCCTGGCCAAGCAGCTGGGCTTGCTCTTCCTGTGTGTCAGGGAGGCCCCCAGCTCAGCAACTTAGCCATGGCCATGT
>NW_015343252.1:0-208 GCF_001447785.1 Gekko japonicus
GGTATGGGGAACCTTGTATTTAATCCTTTAGCTATTAAAGTCCAAAAGATTTGGGAGGTTTTTTTTGTTTTGTTTTTATGGCCCATAATAAACAATCCCATTCATTTTGGGGGGCATATGTCAAATCCTTTATGTAGGTATACCTTTGCCCTCATTCTGAAGTTCCAGATACCTCTGCAGGTCCTCAGATACTAATACCTTTTTGCCT
>NW_015343253.1:0-208 GCF_001447785.1 Gekko japonicus
CTTTGCTGCCAAGCAGAAGCATTTCCATTGGCTTTCAAATGGCAGACATTACCTAAGAAGTAGCTCCGAAATATGTGCTGTGTGATATGAGATACTAAGAGGAACTGAAACTGAAGGACTTTTGTCTTGCCAACATGAGATTCATGGAAATGTTAAAAGAAGATTTAATGAATTCAGGTAACATTAATTCAACTAGGGTGCATTTTTT
>NW_015343254.1:0-208 GCF_001447785.1 Gekko japonicus
CAGCCTTTGGAGCCAAACCATACTCCTGTACTGAAAGGCATCACATATTCCTTACCATCTGACACATAAGGTCAAACACGGTCCTCCAGCTACGGACCCAAAATAAAATTGCCTGTTTTGCTGGCTGCTTGTAACTGTAAGAGTAGGGGAATGTTGTCAAAACTTTGACAGGTCATAACATACTTATGGTCAGTGTTCCCTCTAAGCT
>NW_015343255.1:0-208 GCF_001447785.1 Gekko japonicus
GGGCCGCTTCTCTCGTGTCGGTCCCGGCCCCAGTGTTCGGAGGGCGCGGCTGGCGGCGGGGCTCCCCTTGGCTCACGCCTCCTCCTCCCCCTCCTCTGGGGCTGCTGCCCTCTCCCAAGGACACCTGCTCGAAGTTCGAAGGACACCTCTTTCCCCCCCCCCGTTTCCTCTCCTCGTCAGAGGCACAGCCCAGGGAGATGAACCCGTC
>NW_015343256.1:0-208 GCF_001447785.1 Gekko japonicus
GGCTAAGGCCACAATAGCCTTTAAAAATACCTGCATGCAGACCATTTTATAAAGACGGTTTTTCACGCACACCGTGCTGGGAGAGGAATCGTATGGAGTATGGGGGGGAAATAACATGCAATAACTCTGGAATTGTCAGAGCAGCCATATTTAGCAGCAATATCAATGACTGCAACTATAGGGAAAAGATTACTCAGCACCCAGGAGT
>NW_015343257.1:0-208 GCF_001447785.1 Gekko japonicus
TAATTAACGTGGCCTCCTTAGCTGATCAATCAATTAGTAAATTGAAACGCAATGCTATTTCATCTCAGTGAGGCTCTTTCCATAGACTTTCTTCTTTCTGATTGCCTTTTAGTTCTACAAGGTTTCTTTGCGGGAATAAACACTGTTTGTACTGATCACACACTGCACTATACAATGCTAAAATATCCTTCAGAAGGTGAAGTGTAGT
>NW_015343258.1:0-208 GCF_001447785.1 Gekko japonicus
AAACCCTGCCCTCCCCAGATCTCCAGGAATTTCTGCCAGGGAGTCCGGGATCCTCCATATTTTTCCTCTCTGTTGTCTCTGTGTCAAAAATCAAGATGTGTAATCCCCTTGGGGCAGGGATCTGTTTTTGTCTGTTTGGTCCGTTAAAAGTTCCCCCTGAGACGAAGACGCAACCAACTACTCTGTGTCAATGTTCCCTCTAAGCTGT
>NW_015343259.1:0-208 GCF_001447785.1 Gekko japonicus
GAGACAGCTTGTAAACCATCTGCAGGTGATAAGAAGCATTGTTGGCCCCTGTACTCACTTGTTTATCCAGTAACAGAAAAGAATTAAGAAATACTCCGAACCTCTTAACACAATCAAATAACGTTGCCACCTCCAACATGGGCAGACCTAACCTCTCCTAACACCTCTGCCTTATTCACCAGCATCACCTCTGTGTGTGTGTGTGTGT
>NW_015343260.1:0-208 GCF_001447785.1 Gekko japonicus
TATTTGGGGAAGGGCAGTGGAAATAAAAACGGAGGGGGGGAGACCCCAATCAACAGAAACTCCATTTTGGGAAGGGAGGGTCACTATGCTGATTTTGGTTGGTGTGAATTGCAAATATACAAAGAACAGGACAAAAGCAACTTATGAAGTGGTAGCAAAAGGCAAACCAGCATGGACCTAGAGGCAATGGCTCCTCAGCTTGGACCCA
>NW_015343261.1:0-208 GCF_001447785.1 Gekko japonicus
AGTTAATGGTAATGATGGCATGCTCTTCCTTCTCCCCACACTGAGCTAGACTTCAGTGTTTCATGTGGTTAAGTTAACTGAACCTATATCCTTCTCTTTTTAATATTAGGTAAAGTAGAGAAGATTAATACTTGGTATTAAATGTTAAAATACATCAACATATACAAGAGCATAAAACATGGAGCTTACCATAGGGGGCTCTTTCTAC
>NW_015343262.1:0-208 GCF_001447785.1 Gekko japonicus
GGGGGGGAGTATGTCTCGGAGTGATGAAGGATCGGGATTGGAGCCACAGTGCTGGGGAAAACAAGGCTCACTGTCACCCCCCTCTCCCATTATACCCTTTCCTCAATCAAAAATCTCCTCCGGATTGCTTTTAGTCCTGAGTGGAAGGATACTTCTAGCCACTTCTATTCCTGGGCTGCGACCACCATTTTAATGTGTATTACTGTGT
>NW_015343263.1:0-208 GCF_001447785.1 Gekko japonicus
CCTCCTCCTCCTCTTCTTCTTCTTAATTGGTTGCAAAAGGGGCTTAAATCGGCATGTCAAGTTGGGCAGCCATCTTGGTTGCCTCCACCATTCTGTGCCCTTCTTGTGTGGAAGGAGAGAAGAGGTATTTGTCACGATGACTATAAGGTTCTTTCAGGTTCAGTCCAGGAACCAACGCCAAGAGCCTTCACATCCACAAGGTCTTAGG
>NW_015343264.1:0-208 GCF_001447785.1 Gekko japonicus
TGCAGGAAATGACCCCTGTTAACAAATGCGATGGACAGGTGGGGAGGCGGCTGCAGACAGGAAGGAGAGGAAACTGAGAAAACAGTATGAGAACATGCGTCAGCAGTAGACTTTTTGACACAATCAAATCTGTGTGATGTGTTCTGATACAAATAAACAGTATTACAAATGTTTGCACTGATTTCAGTTTTTGGACAAGTTGTAAACT
>NW_015343265.1:0-208 GCF_001447785.1 Gekko japonicus
CCAACCCCTGCCGGGAAGAGAAGGCACCAATCACCATTCTTACCTGCGTGCAGCCACCTGGCAGTTGCTTCCGAGCCCCAACTCCTGCTCAGAGCATGCCATGTGCCGGAGGCCTCTCACGCGTCGCTGTGACACGCCAGCAGCGGCTATTCTGCCCCTGCGTGGAGGGCCCTGCCCCGGCTACGCACCCTGCATCTGCACTAGAAAT
>NW_015343266.1:0-208 GCF_001447785.1 Gekko japonicus
TTTTCCCTAAGCCAATTCAGGTTCATCTGTGTTAGACACCTCTATATGACTGGTGTTCTTCAAGCCAACCTGTACCACGTTTTGCTGTGAAATGTGGGAGAGGATTACTGCCCCAAGTATGGCGATGGCTCCCTGACAGTGAAGTCACTGTGCCAGCCAGGAGATGGGACATGGTCATTCTAGAATGTATGGAGTGTGAAACAACTGC
>NW_015343267.1:0-208 GCF_001447785.1 Gekko japonicus
CTACTGGGTCTCAAAGCAGACTACACAACACACGCCGATAGTAGCCCATGTGAAAAGACATCTGATAAGCACAGCGTAAATCGATACAATCAATAGGAGGAGACATCTAATGAACTATGTACTAGGATTAGGATTACTTAGGTATGGCACAAAGTGTAGATGTAATGAAAAAAGAATCGTACACCAGTAAAAAATCATGCAGGGGCAA
>NW_015343268.1:0-208 GCF_001447785.1 Gekko japonicus
AAAATTGGCTGCTTCTACTACCCTCCACTTATTCCTGCAAAAATGCTTGTTTCAAAGATGGTGTCTCAACATGGCATTGGATATTGTGGGTCTGTTTCGCTAGCGGAGTCACTGTTCCCCTAAGATGCATCTTGCGACAGAGGAACGCCCCTTCTGCCAGAGGCAAAGTTCTTCCTGCCGGAGGAATGGCAGAGAGCCAGTTTGGTGT
>NW_015343269.1:0-208 GCF_001447785.1 Gekko japonicus
AGCAAATGCTCTGCTACTGAGCTACGGACCCTTTCCATATGTAATCGTAGTGATGGGGTTAAAGACGTGGTATGGGGTGCGACCATAGTTCAGTGGCAGAGCACATACTTTGCATCTAGGATCAGTGATGTAGTAGGTGTTTTAGAGAAAGATGTTTTTGTGCCTGAGATCCTGGATGAGTCAATATTGAGCTGAATAGTCCATTGGT
>NW_015343270.1:0-208 GCF_001447785.1 Gekko japonicus
TTGTAAAACCTGAACAGATTTTGTCTAGAAAGATCCTCGTGTCACCTTACTCTTCTCCAGCCCTGGAACGTGAAATTGCGAAGGTACCTGTGGACTATCGAGGTTTTCAAGGTGAAGTGACTGTAATGTTGCATGATAAATGCTCGACTCCCTTTCTCATTGGTAACGATCTTGCTTATCAGGTTTATTTGAAAAGTTTATCAGCTAA
>NW_015343271.1:0-208 GCF_001447785.1 Gekko japonicus
TTCTGGAAAACAAAAATGAGACCAGATATTTTGCATATGAACAGGTGGACTAGTGCCAAGCGGATTCCCTGTGAGCTGGTTTTAGATTAAAAGAAAGATTGTGTCACATACAGAGATCCAGCCTTTCTCTTGCCATGCCCTGTATGTGCATGTTTTAGCTGTTATAGGGCAAA
The DNA here is from genome assembly GCF_001447785.1 of Gekko japonicus. Lineage (NCBI taxonomy): Eukaryota > Metazoa > Chordata > Lepidosauria > Squamata > Gekkonidae > Gekko > Gekko japonicus. The sequence goes on from NW_015343271.1 coordinate 174, forward strand.
AACCTTAGACTCCATTATGGAAAGCAGATAGGCAA
>NW_015343272.1:0-208 GCF_001447785.1 Gekko japonicus
GCTATGAAGATAAAATGGAGGAAGGGATTATGATGCATACCACCCAGAACTCCTTGGAGGAAGGACAGGGGGGAAATGTACTAAATTAATAAGTAAGGCTCAAAGTGTACTGGCTAAGTCATGCTGGGGCAAGGAGGCCTTTCTCCAGCATTTGAGGCCTGTTGGAAACCAGATTTGGGTGGTATTGTGTAGTGGGTTTAGCCGCATG
>NW_015343273.1:0-208 GCF_001447785.1 Gekko japonicus
TTTGTCTAACTCGGGTGCTTGCTGGAGACCAAGTCTTTTTTGTTCAACTAAACCAACAGGCTCACCTTGTTTTGCGGATCATGTGCTGCGGGATCGGGCCCAGGATCTTCTCCATCATCACAAGGTGCTCCCTGTTCTCGTGGGTCTGCAAAGTAACACCAAAAATACACACATCGGTCTCCGTCCAATATCCCTTCTTCTTTTATTT
>NW_015343274.1:0-208 GCF_001447785.1 Gekko japonicus
CTCAGCTTAGAGGGAACACTGTCCACCCCCCCATTCCTAGGTCTATGCCCCTGGAGTCCGGTGGTGGCAAGGACCTAGCATGTGTGGCCAGTCACCTTCTGTGCTGGGAGCCAGCCCAGCCCCTGCGATGGATGTGCACCCTGCTCATGGTGCTGTACCAAGCAGCCACTTGGGTGGCTTGTAGGGTTGCCAGCCTCCAGGTAGCACC
>NW_015343275.1:0-208 GCF_001447785.1 Gekko japonicus
TCTGTTCTCAGCATTACTTCCAGAGATTACACACTTGCTCTCAGATTAGTCCTTTACAATATTTAAAGATGATATAAAGGAGTTCCCCCCACGAATAAACAGCCCCCCCAGGTTTCTTGCATCTTGGGACGGAATGTGAAATGGCAAAGCATATTCATAACACTAACAGCGCAATCCTACAAACACTGTGCTAAGAGTAAGTCCCATT
>NW_015343276.1:0-208 GCF_001447785.1 Gekko japonicus
TCTTTCACCATTTCAAGGAATTGCTCTACCGTCATCTCACCTACATACAAAGTCTCCTTAGGCTCTCCCTCCGTATCCATCTTGCCTTTCATTTTCAACCAATCTTCAAGTCCAACTATTCAGAATTTATCAGTCTTTACCCTTTTTTCCACTAAGCCACTCAGTTACAAAGACGCCAACAAAAGTCCTTCTCTGCCCCAAATCAAGT
>NW_015343277.1:0-208 GCF_001447785.1 Gekko japonicus
CAGGCTAGCCTGGGCCATCCAGGTCACAGAACAGGGCACACACGTTTATTTATGTGCTCCCGCGGACTGTGCCTCCTGCTGGTGATATACCACCACATGTAATGCACCGAGTGTTTTTCAAGAACTGTAGAACGAATTACAGTGAAGCTCTGGTCTTGTTAAAGGGGCTAACTACGCCCATGGTAGGGCCATGGTGGCTCAGAGGTTA
>NW_015343278.1:0-208 GCF_001447785.1 Gekko japonicus
CTCACTGAGAAGGTACTTTCCTAGTGCAGTACTAGAGCAGGAACAAAATTTCAGGACCAAAACCCTAAAAATTACCTTATGACCAACTATGTAGCACCTGTGCATTCTAGGATGTAGAGAAGAGATTCAGAGAAATATCCCTGAGAAGTAAATTGTACTAAATGAAGTAAAAAATGTCTTCATAAAAAGGTTTATTATAAAGGGGGGG
>NW_015343279.1:0-208 GCF_001447785.1 Gekko japonicus
GTTCTTGTGATGTATATAGTTTCTGATAGAAATTGGATAGTATATTATTTATGGCTGTTGATTTGGTTCATGGATTCCCTTCTTCATCTCTTAACATAGCGATGGATGTACTTGTTTTCCAATTCTTCACTTTCCACGAGAGTATTTTCAGTGACTTTGGCGAGGAGACCCAGTATTTTTGTTTTATGTATAGTAGGTTTTTTTGGAT
>NW_015343280.1:0-208 GCF_001447785.1 Gekko japonicus
GATTTGCTGATTACTGAGTATAGAAAGGCGTTTACTAAAGATCACATGGACATTTTACAACTCTCAGTAGTGAACGGTCAGTATAATGACACCCTATTTGATGGATGAGTTTGCTCTTGCTATTGAAGATCTGGCCCATGTGACCTTTTGGTGCCTGAGGTTTACAGAGGTTCGAGAAAGATATCTTGGGAATATAGTATTATGATAG
>NW_015343281.1:0-208 GCF_001447785.1 Gekko japonicus
CAGAGATTGGTGTTCCTAGATCTTTGGTGGAAAATGGGCTACAGGACAGAGGCTTTTCTGTTGGGCAACTAGGGCAGAAGCCGATGTTCTACTGGAAGCAGGATCCTCTATAAAGCAACCAGAACAGGGACCAGATCAGCTACTGGAAAATCAGCAACATAGAAAAAATCGGTCTCAAGAACAGAATCATCATACAATGTTATTTTGA
>NW_015343282.1:0-208 GCF_001447785.1 Gekko japonicus
CCCCCCAAAAGGAATTCATGGGCTTCCTGCAATTCTTACTGGGTTTTCCATTCTAGCTGCTGGTTTTGAAAAATGGATGGTGACGTGAACTTGGCAAGGGTACCAAGGGAGAGAGAGGGATTAAACGTTCCACCCTGGGCTGGTTTAACTTGTTCCGTTGGGGCAGGACGCAGAAAGTTGCTGTTGGGGACCAGTTGTCATGGGGGGG
>NW_015343283.1:0-208 GCF_001447785.1 Gekko japonicus
CTGGGTGTCAAATATGCTAGGTATGCCACCAGTACACCACCACTAAGTACTTAAAGTTGTTTTTTTAAAATCAAGACAAAAGCAAAATGATTAATTAAAGCTATCTTAATGAAAATGGTTTCCATTTGCCTGTATTGCAACAAATGATAATCCAGTCACGTTTATAATCTCCTGTTGCAGAACATGAAACTCACCTGACAGTGACTAT
>NW_015343284.1:0-208 GCF_001447785.1 Gekko japonicus
GAGGGTAGATGTGCAGGTCTGAAGCAGCAGACCAGAGTCTGGGTCCGGGGCACCTTAGAGACCAGCAAAGTCTCATTCTGGGTAGAAGCTTTGGTGTACCTGCACACAGATACCTGAAGACGTGTGCATGCACACGAAAAAGGAGACCTCGAACAAACCTTCCTTGGCCATCAAGATGCCGCTGGAGTCAGACTTTCCCCTTCTCTAT
>NW_015343285.1:0-208 GCF_001447785.1 Gekko japonicus
AATATTGACCTTTAAAGCCCTGTATGGCTGGAGGCCAGCATTCCTTAAGGACCATCTATTCCCATATGAACTGAACTGACCACTACAGTCATCCTCAGAGGCCCTGTTTTGGGTGCCTCCTCCATTGGAGGTTAGATGGATAGCACCCTGAGGATGGACTTTCTCTGTTGTGGCACCAAAATCATGGAATTTCCTCCTAGGACATTTC
>NW_015343286.1:0-208 GCF_001447785.1 Gekko japonicus
CCTAGTGCAGGGTCATAAAAGAATTGCCTTCTTCCACTGGGGACTAGAAGAACAGGAACCCAAAGGAGTTAATTCATTCAGGGTTGCTGTAGGCAACCTCCTCAGAAGGCGGGGCAGGTAATTATGTTGTGTTTTTTCTTCTTCATTGGGTGTTGTTGGTTCATTCATGCACCCTCTATGCAAAGCCACTGCAGAATTGACCATCTTC
>NW_015343287.1:0-208 GCF_001447785.1 Gekko japonicus
TCTTACATCAATTCTTACAGGAATGTACTCAGAGAATGTTAACGGTATTAAACGTTAGCACAGATGGCTTCATCGGAACACAGTTTGGTGCTGATTCTGAAATGAAATGATGGAAACATCATTCAACTTTGCTTTCATTATTGTCGTGAGGAAAGTAGGGTTGCCTACCTCCAGGTTGGGCCTGGAGATCTTCCACCATTATAACTGA
>NW_015343288.1:0-208 GCF_001447785.1 Gekko japonicus
ACTAATAGCATCTTTTTCTTTGAGGTAGGTTGATTTGTAGTGCAGTGTTTTATCTCTTCTGTTACTAGACCACAGAAATGCGTTCCAATATACTATTCTAATCATTGCATTACATTTCAATCACTAATCTACTATTCCAAATAAGTAATACACTAAAAAAAGAGGATGTATAGCTGTTTTTGGTGAGAATACAGATGCAAGGACTGAA
>NW_015343289.1:0-208 GCF_001447785.1 Gekko japonicus
CATTGGAAGAGTAAGCAAAGTGAAGGACTGCTTTAGGTTTATCTGTTTATGGGCTTGAACTCCTGTCTGTGTCATTATATACCCTGTAAAATGCTGGAGTGCTCTGTCAAAGGGAGCCATCCCAAGCAGGTCTACTCAAAAGTAAGCCCAATATTTATTCAACAGAACTTTCTCCCAGGAAAGTCATCTTAGGCTGCGATCATATGCA
>NW_015343290.1:0-208 GCF_001447785.1 Gekko japonicus
AAAAATAATTTCATTGAACAGGCAGTTCAAGATTACCACTGTTAAATGATCGATATCAGAGAAAGATTTAAGGAACGGAAGACTGTGGTGCAGATTTATTTATTTTTTAAAATAAAGTTATCACTATTTTTCATTACCTTTCTTGGCTTCTGGAGGGTGAGCTGAAATGCCAACTCTGAAAAAGAGAAAAGGAGAGATGGACTGTTGC
>NW_015343291.1:0-208 GCF_001447785.1 Gekko japonicus
GTGGCACCTGGCCCAGCCTGTCTGAGGCCGACAAGCGGCTGAAGGCGGGTGGCGATGTGGCTTGGGGGGGGGTAGGCTGAGCCAGATGGAGTGGTCCCCAGTGAGTCATCAAGTGATCTGGGAAGCCATCAGCATGGGAGGACCCAGTGGCCCCCCCATCTGCTCGGCTACCACAGAGGTGGCCACCTCACAGGTCCAGGGCTTGTCC
>NW_015343292.1:0-208 GCF_001447785.1 Gekko japonicus
GTTTTCCTGAGATGAACTATAGCTGTGAACGGGGCTTGAAGACCCTGCAAGTACCGGATGAGAAAAGCTACTAGGGTTGGTGAATAGAATAAGTGTTGCTTAATTAAGGTAAATAGGTGCAAGGAGGTGGGACTGAGTGTTGATAAGATTAGTCCAAAGTGAGGGGATCGGTTCTTAGAAGACTCATTGTCCTAAATTATGCATCTCT
>NW_015343293.1:0-208 GCF_001447785.1 Gekko japonicus
CATACAGTTTTTAACACCAGGCATTCTTCTAACCGTAGGACCCACCTGGGGAAGCACAAAGACAGATTGGCAAGGGTGAGAACCAAGGGCCGGGGAGCTCTTCGGCTCTTACCCTTTAATTAAGCAAAGGGTCCATGATATTGAACGCCAGCAAGACCTAATAAACCCCCCACGTTTTATGATTCCTGAGAAACACAGATGTACCCTT
>NW_015343294.1:0-208 GCF_001447785.1 Gekko japonicus
CGGAATGGAAAGCTTGGGTTTGGAAGCACTTTTTTTTTGTGGGAAGAATTACCAGGCTATCGGCTGATTCACACTTGCAGAAGAATCATGGTTAATTTTAAAAAGGACACCCTACCCAAACCAGAAATGAAACACACAACCCCTGCTGTTCTGCCAGGCTTTTGACAGAGGCAGTGGACGATCAGCCATTCTGGCCTGCCCTGGTTAT
>NW_015343295.1:0-208 GCF_001447785.1 Gekko japonicus
GCAGATCTGTCTCTGGGTGAGGATCCAGGGCAAGGGCATTCCATAACTGGGCCACCAAGACACAAATGGCCCAGTCCCTAGCTGCCCCCTGCCTCTCTGGCAAAAAGGATGAAGGCAGAGCAGGGCCTTGGAACAATGATCTGAATGATAGGCAGGAATGTATGGGAGAAGACGGTTCTTTAAATATATAATACTAGGAAAAAGGCCC
>NW_015343296.1:0-208 GCF_001447785.1 Gekko japonicus
TGTTAGGTTTAAATGGCTGGCTGGCAGCTATTTAAATCTAGCAGCTGACCAGCAGACCCACTCAGCAGTTAGGTTTAAACAGCTGAGAGCCATTAAACCCTTTGGTTTCACTTCCCTCCCTTCAAAGTGGGGGGAAGTGAAACCAATAGGTTAAATAGCTGGCAGCCATTTAAACCCTTCAGTTTTACTCCTCCCCTTTGAAGTGGGG
>NW_015343297.1:0-208 GCF_001447785.1 Gekko japonicus
CACAAGTGGTGCTTTCGGTTCCCCACACAATCATTGTCTGAACACGGGGAGTGCACATAAAACGAATTGGCAGTCAGAACCTGCAGATCTGTTTCTGCCACCAGGGTGGGTTTTTTTGGAGTTTTGGCCTTTATGCACTCGTACGCACGCACATTTTAAAAACCAACCGGGCAGTGTGGTCCGTGGCTGAGGCACTGCAGTAATGTGG
>NW_015343298.1:0-208 GCF_001447785.1 Gekko japonicus
TGATATCATGTGCCGTTATACCAGAAATAATGTTGTTATTACGGATTGCACACGCTAACGGTTCAAGGGCTACAATGAAAAGAAGGGGGGAAAGTGGACAGCCCTGGCGGGTACCACGGAATAATTGGAACTGTTGAGATGACATGCCATTAAGTAACAGTGTTGCTTTGGGTGACGCATATATAGCCTTGATAAATGTACAAAAAAT
>NW_015343299.1:0-208 GCF_001447785.1 Gekko japonicus
ACGGTAACGTCCTTTTTGTGTGACCATGGCTTTACAGTTATGCCTGAATCCTTTTAAACTTGCCACTCCATTGATGGGAATGAACAGGTACTAAAACGTGACCATCTTATTAGCCTCTCAGTATATCTTGAAAACATCTGTGTTCATTGAAAAGTAGTAAATGACAAAAAAAAAGTAATATAGGCTGCGGTCAAACGGAGCATTAGCC
>NW_015343300.1:0-208 GCF_001447785.1 Gekko japonicus
CAGAAGCTACAACGGTAGGGCCAAAATGAATTACTTGCCCCTGCATCCATTGTTTGGACACAGGATTCCCCTTCCCTGCATTATGCTACTTTCCCCTTTTTGGTATTCTGCCTGCACTTCTGATTAAGTGGCACAGGGCCAAATCTATGGGTCAGGATGTTCCCACACAAAATGTGCTCCAATGCCAAATTACTATCCTACTGCTGCT
>NW_015343301.1:0-208 GCF_001447785.1 Gekko japonicus
CTCCACAGCTTAGAGGGAACACTGGTCTAAACCCCACTGAATAGGTCTTACTCCTGTGTAAATAGGCGGCCCGCACAGACCCATTTCCCCCCATCCTCCTCTCTCGCAGACTGTCTCCAGCCTCCCCTCCGCGTTGGCCCCAAGGAAAGCCCCACTCATCATGCCCACGGCCGGGCTTCCTCCTCCTCCTCAGCAAGGGGCCGCTCCA
>NW_015343302.1:0-208 GCF_001447785.1 Gekko japonicus
CGCGTCCTCCGGCACCGAGGAGAGCGGCTCCCAAGTCGCCGGCAACGTCGCCAGGGCGGCCAGCGACTCCCTCGCCGCGGCCACGCCGGCCCCCGAAGGGCAGAGCCCGCAGATCTTCCCCTGGATGCGGAAACTTCACATTAGCCATGGTACCCGCGGCGCCTCTTTCGTCGCCTTTTCTTTATCCTTATTATTATTACTGTGTTTT
>NW_015343303.1:0-208 GCF_001447785.1 Gekko japonicus
TGTGTTTCCATGGCAGAAGTGGGTATTTGAACCCAGTTCATCCAGGGTCCTAGTCCAACATCTGTGACACCACATTGGCTCTCGGAGCCTCGGCTCCGTTGCCGAACTCAGCTGGCAGGCTAGAGCTTGAGGGGGCCACCCACTGAATTGTTTTGTTGGGTTCTGAATCCAGAAAACATTTCGTTGTCCGATGCTTCCTGAAATGGTG
>NW_015343304.1:0-208 GCF_001447785.1 Gekko japonicus
TGTGGGCTTGTGGTGCAGAGCTCTTCCTCTCCGAACTGTTTTCAAGGGGCAAATCAGATGTGTGGGTGCCTGCACACACTGTAAAAGGGTCACAAGTCCACTTGTGGAAGGTGGAATACAAAGGCTGCTTCCGCCACTGACCCCCTCTGTTGCCAGCCATGTTGGAATTCTCCCTGCCCCCCTGGTCAATATAAAGCAAAAAAACAAA